>NC_069505.1:403182057-403419557 GCF_027579735.1 Bombina bombina | reverse complement strand
TATTAGGCAAGTTGTATTTTTGACTATTAATTTTATTATTGAACAACAACCATGTTCTCAATGAACCCAAAAAACTCAGTAATATCAAAGATGAATAGTTTTGGAAGTAGTTTTTAGTTTGTTTTTAGTTATAGCTATTTTAGGGGGATATCTGTGTGTGCAGGTGACTATTACTGTGCATAATTATTAGGCAACTTAACAAAAAACAAATATATACCCATTTCAATTATTTATTTTTACCAGTGAAACCAATATAACATCTCAACATTCACAAATATACATTTCTGACATTCAAAAACAAAACAAAAACAAATCAGTGACCAATATAGCCATCTTTCATTGCAAGGACACTCAAAAGCCTGCCATCCATGTATTCTGTCAGTGTTTTGATCTGTTCACCATCAACATTGCGTGCAGCAGCAACCACAGCCTCACAGACACTGTTCAGAGAGGTGTACTGTTTTCCCTCCTTGTAAATCTCACATTTGATGATGGACCACAGGTTCTCAATGGGGTTCAGATCAGGTGAACAAGGAGGCCATGTCATTAGATTTTCTTCTTTTATACCCTTTCTTGCCAGCCACGCTGTGGAGTACTTGGAAGCGTGTGATGGAGCATTGTCCCGCATGAAAATCATGTTTTTCTTGAAGGATGCAGACTTCATCCTGTACCACTGCTTGAAGAAGGTGTCTTCCAGAAACTGGCAGTAGGACTGGGAGTTGAGCTTGACTCCATCCTCAACCCGAGAAGGCCCCACAAGCTCATCTTTGATGATACCAGCCCAAACCAGTACTCCACCTCCACCTTGCTGGCGTCTGAGTCGGACTGGAGCTCTCTGCCCTTTACCAATCCAGCCACGGGCCCATCCATCTGGACCATCAAGACTCACTCTCATTTCATCAGTCCATAAAACCTTAGAAAAATCAGTCTTGAGATATTTCTTGGCCCAGTCTTGACGTTTCAGCTTGTGTGTCTTGTTCAGTGGTGGTCGTCTTTCAGCCTTTCTTACCTTGGCCATGTCTCTGGGTATTGCACACCTTGTGCTTTTGTGCACTCCAGTGATGTTGCAGCTCTGAAATATGGCCAAACTGGTGGCAAGTGGAATTCCACACGCTTCTTGCGACCCTGTTGACTATTTAGAATGAAACGCTTGATTGTTCGATGATTACGCTTCAGAAGCTTTGCAATTTTAAGAGTGCTGCATCCCTCTGGAAGATATCTCACTATTTTTTAATTTTCTGAGCCTGTCAAGTCCTTCTTTTGACCCATTTTGCCAAAGGAAAGGAAGTTGTCTAATAATTATGCACACCTGATATAGGGTGTTGATGTCATTAGAACACACCCCTTCTCATTACAGAGATGCACATCACCTAATATGCTTAATTGGTAGTAGGCTTTCGAGCCTATACAGCTTGGAGTAAGACAACATGCATAAAGAGGATGATGTTGTCAAAATACTCATTTGCCTAATAATTCTGCACTCCCTGTATATCTATATCTATATATATTTCTGTTACTATATCTATATCTATATATATATATATATATATATATATCGATATATATATAAAAAAAAATATATATATATATATATATATATATATAGAGAGAGAGAGAGAGAGAGAGATTGACATATAATTGTATATCTGTAAAATAATAAATGCCATGATTGATTAAGTTTTCTTCAATGTCGTCTTATTATTAATTATGATATTTAAATAATTTTAATTAAAATAATATAAAAAAGAAAATTAGTCAGAACTATAGATATATGAAAAAAAAAATTTTTATTTTTTTTATTGTATTCATGTGATTTTAATAAGACATTCATTTGATTTAAGGTAAAGTCTACAAAAGATTTTTCTATTATATAAATATATATATATATATATATATATATATATATATATATATATATATATATATATATAAAATGTATTAAGCGTTGAGATTTTTTCATAATCAAAATAATTGTGGAAAATATACTTTAAAAATAATGTGATTATCTTGTATCGAAGCCTCTTAAAAAAATCAACTATATTTCATTAGTTTTATGATACTAGTATGTTAGGCAATCAGTTCCTGATCACCGATAAATTCATGGTCAAGATGTTATTTTTTATTTTTCCTATATACATGAAGTAACACCATGTTGTTATATATGATTTAAATTTGTCTAATGTTATTCCATACTCGAATTAACTTATTTATTATTTGATTTACAGGTTTTATAATGGCAGTTTGCATTGTAAAAAATTGCCCTAATTCTAATAAGAAGACAAAATTAATAACTTCATATTCACTACATAAATTTCCACCACATGGTGAACTGGTACGTGAATGGTTGCTTCAAACTGGACAATTTGACGATGGAATTGATGAAATGGTTAAGAGAGTAATAGAAACTAACAAAACTGGCAGATATCGGATGTGTTCATTACATTTCACACCCAAAGATTTCTATTCCAACGGACTTAAGTTGTTTCTTTATAAACATGCTGTACCAACTATATTTGGACAAAATTTAAAAAGAAAAATTCTGGGTCTTCAAAAAGTGCCATCAACAATAAATAGTAGTACATCTACAAGGAGCATTGTTGTTTCAATTACAGAAGGAAATGTTACAGAAACTGTACTCGATCCTGTATTACATACTGATGCTTTACGTTCAGTGGGTGTTTCACATGTATTTAATTGCCCAACTTGTGGTCATACAGTAAATCAAAACACATCTGATGTGTCCACCAACACAGAAATCTTTAAAAAAAATCAGCAAATTCAGTTTGATAGATCTTATGGAACTGTTACAGTTGGTACACAAACCAAGATATATGGTACGAAGAATAATTTTACATCCACAGCCGGATTAATAGTGACCAAAGATGCTTATACATGGACTATTGGTGATGTTAGTGGCATGGTTCACATTAATTCAGTTGGTACTTCAACAAATTTTGATTCCATAAATAGTTCAACTATATTATCTGAAAATGAAGATAATATGAGCTTAAACTTATCACCAATATACCAAAGTTCAGAACACTATCATTATGACAATGAAGTCCCCATGGAAGTAAATGAAGATTTAGACACAACAGCAGAACATGAAAGTATTAACAGATTGAATGAGAATTCAAAATTGAAAGATCCTGACTACTCTCCGGATAAATCCATGATTACACTAAATGACACAAGTATTCTAATTGAACCCACTTTAGATGACTATGTCATAGAAAAAAAATATATAGTATTTGAAAGCTGTTTGGATCAATTGTTAAAGTTATTACAATGCAGATACTTTGGATGTACATCACCTATAATCAGTCTAAAAAAATCGTTATTGGGAACTCTATTAAATATTTCTGGAGAATGTTTGTCAGGACATGAAGAAATATTATGGCGTAGTCAACCTACCATTGGACAAATGCCAATAGGCAATTTAATTTATTGTGCATCTATTCTTTTCAGCGGCAATCATTTTGATAAAATTCATGAAATGGGTCAATTTATGGGTCTACAAACAGTATGTAAACAGACATACTACAAAATACAGAGAAAATTTCTTTTTCCAACTATACATCAACACTGGATTCAAGACCGTGAACGTAATATAAACAGTATGAAAGATCGTGCTATCACATTGTGCGGTGACGGACAATGTGATAGCCCTGGCTACAGTGCTAAATATTGCACTTACACTATGATTGAAGATGAAACCAAAAAGATTATTGATTTTAATGTGGTGCAGGTGAATGAGACAACATCTTCAGTTGCTATGGAGTCAAAAGCCTTTAGGAGAACAATGAATAATATTGAAAAAGAATCACTATTTGTACTACAAGTCGCAACTGATCGCCATGTCAGTATAAGGAAGATTATCAGAGAAGAATATCCCTTAATAGTCCATCAGTACGACATATGGCATTATGGAAAAAGTATCAGAAAAAAATTACTTTCCATAAGCCGTAAAAAGAACTGTAGATCGATTTCTCCATGGATACAAGCTATAATAAATCACCTTTGGACTGCTAGTTTGAAGTCTAATGGTAATGGTGAGCTGATGAAAGAAATTTGGCAATCCTTATTAAACCACATCTGCAACATACATTCGTGGACAAATGGTCGATTTATCTCAGAATGTGGACATGCTGAATTCACAGAAGAACAAGAACACAAAAGAGCATGGATGGATCCGAAAAGCAATGCGTTTATGGCTTTGCAAGACATTATCTGTGATCCTCGAATGGACAAAGACTTTGAATGTCTTGCTCAATTTTGCCATACAGGATCCATTGAAGTTTTCCACAGTCTAGTTTTAAAATATCGCCCTAAACGGATCCATTTTCAAATGGACGCAATGAATGCACGCACAACACTAGCTGTCTTAGCCCACAACAACAACACCAAAAGAATACATGAAAGAATTCGTAGACAAACTGCAAAAAGTGGTTTCTTTGGTGAACTTAAGTTTAAGGCAGTATATCCAAAGGCCAAACAGGAATGGCAATTACGTCCAATATATGGATCCATGAAAATGGATCACATTTATCCGATGATAACTGATGTACTTAAAATTTATTCTGGAATTTTGGATCACTCGTGGGAATCAAAGAATGATAGCCTACCGCAAAACATTGCAAAGATTCCTCGGCCCTCAAAAGATATACTAATGCAGACAAAAAGATCACGTTTTCTAATTAAATAAGCGTCAAATTTAAAATTCAGTTACTTAAAATTTATGTTTAGTTTTATTTTCTAAGTATAAAGAATAATTTAAATTTTGAATTTTCATGATTCTACTATAATTTAAAAATATATTTAATTTACTTAATGTAATGTCATATCAAACAGTTATTCTTTTGAATTAAAAAAAAAATAATTTGTTCTTATTTTTTGAACCAATTATTTTAAAAAAAAAAAATACATAACATTTGGTTTATAAAAAATAAAAAATATATTTGAAAATCAAATATAGTGATTTTGATTTTTTTTTTTTTTAATTTTTTTTTTGCTTTTTCATTTAATTTACCTTTGGTCTTTGGATTATTAATTTTAAAATGAAAAGTATGATGTTTATTACATTGGCAATTGGTATTTACATAAATACAGCCTATTCTCTATTTGAATGAAATTGTTTTTACAATATTTGTGCTTTTTATTTCATGCGTGTCAGATACATAACACTATGCACACGCAACTGGAGTTCTGTTTAGACCTCTTTGATTGAATATAAAATTATATATGATCCAAGTAATGAAAGAAATATGAAAAATAAAAAAAATTAACGATTTCTGTTTAAAAATCAAAATTAAAAACCGAACACCCAAAAAAAAAACCGGTGGCAGTTAGAAGAAGCTAAGATACCGTCTAATCACACATCAATCTATTGTATTTAGTAAATTATATTAATTTATAAAAATATAATAGTTAGTGTACTTTTTTTAAACAATATTTGATGATTATTTATAAGAATATGTTAAGAATTAAATAAAAATTTGAAAAGATATTTTTTTCTTTTTATTTCTTGAATTTTATATATATTTTTTGAGAAACTTTGTTAATTATAGATATTTTGTACAACATGACACAAAAAAGTGAGTCTAATTATCTCTTAAACGATAACAAAATAAATATTAAAAAAAGAAAAGTTAACATATATCAATCAAAAATCGATATTGTAATGTCTAACTTGAAAACACAAGATAAATAATATAACTACAATCTTATTTTCAATATTTAATCCCAAATTAACTCCGATGCTGGACCTTCATCATCGGCATATCTGAAACCACAATAGAGATTGTCCGGAGCTGGAAAATGTTCTCGGATTTTATTCACAACACAAGACGGTATCGGAACTCTAACTTTTGGTCCAAGATATCCGTGAATCTTGTTTACAAACCTCCTGTAAGCCACTTTCCTATAATCACTATAATTGTATATTAAATATAAATTAAAAAAAAAAAATATTAATATAGAAAGAGATAGTAAAAGCATAATCGTCATCAATATATATATATCAAAAAAATTTCTTGATGCATTTATAAAGTTTTAAAATATTATAGAGGTTGTTATTTTCTATATCTTCCCCCCTCCACAATATCTCTAAATATCGATAAATATATATAAAAATCTCTAAACATCTATTGATAGATAGATAGATATAAATATATAGAGACATGTAAATATATATATATATAAATATATTTAACTAATAATAAAGTTAAACATACATATATATGTATATATATATAAATATATATAATATACTCTCTCTCTCTCTATATATATATATATATATATATATATATATATTTATATATATATATATTTATATATATCTCTATCTATATATATATATATATATATATATATATATAGATATATATATATATATATAGAGAGAGAGAAAGAGAGAGAGATATAAATATATCTATATAAATTGAGAGAAAGAGAGATAGAGTCAGTGTACAATTGAATTAAGAAAAAAGAATTAATAATAATTAGATCAAACCTTTCTCTCATCTGTCCCTGTCTGCTACGGGGATTAGAATAATATCTTAAACCAAAAGCATAGAATTCCTCAAGTAACTCTCTGTTTGCCAAATCTACCAAAACATATTGCTGATAGGCAATGCAAGCAGATTCATCTTCTAGTTGATCCATTACTTGTGCTATCTCATGGCAACAGATGCTTTCAATATGTGTTTGCATGATTTTGCAATGTCCACATGTACACCATTGAGTGTTTCCAATTCTATCACTCTCGGTAGGGCTGCCAATTTCAGATGATGTCTCTGTATTTTGAGTCGAATTATCTTCAGTTGATGACCTAATTGGATCCCAACTATGTGACATATTTGCCATATAAGTAGCATGACGGTTTCGCCTCCTTTCATTCATCTCTTCTCTCTTCCAAAAAAAATTATATTTTCCGATACATATTATTAAAACGACTGAAATAATATTACCAATGAAAACATTTAATTTCATGTACACTCTCAATTAATTTTAGATTATAAAAAAAATGTGAATAGTAAATGTAATATTACTTAAGAAAATGGCTAATTTAGTAGAAAAAGATTTATTTATTTATTCTGGACATGATATGCATTATTTTATTGTTTAAGATATTATAAATAATAAAAAAAATAAAATTTCTCTACAAAAAAAAAGACGGTAGGTGTAAACGACATAAAAAAAAAAAAACATGAATGTTTATTTTGATTTTATTAGTTAGTGACAATATATTATATTTTGAGGACGCTTTTAAATAAAAAAAATTAAAAAAAAAAAAGATACATAACAAAATTATATGTGTGTAACAAATACAAAAATTGATAATTACCATCCTTTCTACTTCTTGGCTATCTAAGTCATATAACGTACGGCGTTGATTAGTTTGCTGGCTATCCATCTTACTTGATTGATTTCATTGAAAAAATAAAAAAAATTGATTACATTAAAAAATAATAATTCGATGATTTAATTTTTAATGATTAATAAAGAAAAATACACTTTCAAATAAGAATATCTATAGAACAAAGGCTGATTGGTGCTAACAATAACTTTTAAAATAGATTAAGATTACATGCCCTATACGAATTAGAAAAATTAATTTTAGACTTGACTGTCCATTAAAACTTTGAGGTTCATATGATAATTTCCTAGACATTGAATTACAACTCTTTTATTATAGATTCTTAAAAAAATATTCAAAAGTAGAGCATGTTTCTTAACGTTTTTAAGAACGATAACACTGTGCTCATGCACGTGAATGATCATGTGGCAGACATTGATTGTTTAAAATGCCAAAAAAAAAAAAAATGAAATAAAAGGTGCAGTTGGAAGAGGCTTAGATAATGGATAATCAACAAGATTAAAAATAACATTATTAAAAATTGATTGTTATTTAAAAACAGTGTAATTTATAATAAAGATATTAACTATCTTAAAAAAAAAATAATAATCTGGTGTTGAATGTCCCATTACATTTATATAAATATAAGTTTGTTGGTTCTGCAAAACCTCAGAAAGGATAATTATGGTATTATGTTTTTTAAGTAAGAAATACAAAAAATATTTATAGTGAAACTTTATTAAATATTAATAAAAGGGACGGTACACTATTGACTGTTTATTACATAAAAGTATTTAAAAAAACAGATTATACCATTGGTGGATTATAAAAAATTCGAGTAATTTAATTTTAGGCTTTATTTGTGTATCAGAAGTAGCTGGATTTGTGCTTTGAAACCTCAGCCTATTACAATGGGTTGATCTACAGGTAATATCATATGTCATTTTTTTTTAACTTTTATGTACACACACTTGCTTCCATATCTTATATTTGTCTGGAAGAGAGAGAGGAAGAGAGGGGAGAGAGAGGGGAGATAGATAGAGAGAGGGGGGAGATAGAGAGAGAGGGGTGAGAGAGAGAGAGAGAGAGAGAGGGGGGGGGAGATAAATAGAGAGAGAGGGGGGAGGTATATAGAGAGAGGGAGGAGATAGAGGTAGAGAGATAAAAAGAGAGAGAGGGGGGGAGATAGAGAGGGTAGAGAGAAAGAGAGGGGGAGATAGAGAGGGGGGAGAGAGAGAGAGAGTGCGGGGGAGATAAAGAGAGGGTAGAGAGAAAGAGAGGAGGGAGATAGAGAGAGAGAGGTGGGGAGATAGAGAGGGGGAGATAGAGAGAGGGGGGGGGGAGAGAAAGGGGGAGATAGAGAAAGAGAGGGGGAGAGAGAGGGGGAGATAGAAAGAGCTAAGGGAAAGATAAAAAAAAGGGGAAATGGGGAGAGAGAGGGGGGAGATAGAGAGAGAGAGAGAGAGAGAGAGGAGGGAAGTAGAGAGAGAGAGTGGGGAGATAGAGAGAGGGGTGGAAGATAGAGAGAGAGTAGAGAGAAAGAGAGGGGGGAGATAGAGAGAGAGAGAGAGAGAGGAGGGAAGTAGAGAGAGAGAGTGGGGAGATAGAGAGAGGGGTGGAAGATAGAGAGAGTAGAGAGAAAGAGAGGGGGGAGATAGAGAGAGAGGGGGGAGAAAGAGAGAGGGGGAGAGATAGAGAGAAGGGGGAGAAAAAATGATAGAGAGGTGGGGAGATAGAGAGGGGGAAATAGAGAGAGAGAGGGGGAGATAGAGAGAGAGAGAGGGGGGGGGGAGAGAGAGAGAGAGAGAGAGAGGAAGGTGAAGATAGAGAGAGAGAGGGTGGAGATAGAGAGAGGGGAGAGAGAAAGAGAGGGTGGAGATAGAGAGAGAGAGGGGGGGAGAGAGAGGGGGAGATAGAGAAAGAGAGGGGGAGAGAGAGAGGGGGAGATAGAAAGAGAGAAGGGAAAGATAAAAAGAGGAGGAAATGGGGAGAGAGAGGGGGGAGATAGAGAGAGAGAGAGAGGAGGGAAGTAGAGAGAGAGAGTGGGGAGATAGAGAGAGGTGTGGAAGATAGAGAGAGAAAAGAGAGAAAGAGAGGGGGTAAATAGAGAGAGAGGGGGGAGAGAGAGAGGGGGAGATAGAGAAAGAGAGGGGGAGAGAGAGGGGGGAGAGAGAGAGGGGGAGATAGAAAGAGAGAAGGGAAAGATAAAAAGAGGGGGAAATGGGGAGAGAGAGGGGGGAGATAGAGAGAGAGAGAGGGGGGTGGAAGATAGAGAGAGAGTAGAGAGAAAGAGAGGGGGAGATAGAGAGAGAGGGGGGAGATAGAGAGGGTGAGATAGAGAGAGAGAGGGGGAGAAAGAGAGAGAGGGGGAGATAGAGAGAGGGGAGAGAGAAAGAGAGGGGGGAGATGGGGAGAGAGAGGGGGGATATAGAGAGAGAGGGGGGAAATAGAGAGAGAGGGGGGAGATAGACAGAGGGTAGAGAGAAAGAGAGGGAGGAGATAGAGAGAGAGGGGGGAGATAGAGAGGGGGAGATATATATAGAGAGATGTTGAGATAGAGAGATGGGGAGATAGAGATAGAGGGGGGAGATAGAGAGGTGGGGAGATAGAGAGGGGGAGATATAGAGAGAGGGGGAGACAGAGAGGGGGAGATATATAGAGGGGGAGACAGAGAGGGGGAGATATATAGAGGGGGAGACAGAGGGGGAGATATATAGAGAGAGAGGGGAGATAGAGAGAGGGAATAGAGAAAGAGAGGGGGGAGATAGGGAGAGAGAGGGAGAGAGAGAGGGGGGGGGAGATAGAGAGAGAGGGGGACATAGAGAGGGGGAGATAGAGAGAGAGAGAGAGGGGGGGAGAGAGAGAGAGAGAGGAAGGTGAAGATAGAGAGAGAGAGGGGGGAGATAGAGAGAGGGTAGAGAGAAAGAGAGGAGGGAGATAGAGAGAGAGAGGGGGAGATAGAGAAAGAGAGGGGGAGAGAGATGGGGGGAGAGAGAGAGGGGGAGATAGAAAGAGAGAAGGGAAAGATAAAAAGAGGGGGAAATGGGGAGAGAGAGGGGGGAGATAGAGAGAGAGGGGGACATAGAGATGGGGAGATAGAGAGAGAGGGGGAGAGAGAGAGAGATAGAGGGGGGAGATAGAGAGAGAGAGAGGGGAGAGAGAGAGAGTGAGGGGGGAGATAGAGCGCAAAAGAGAGGGGTGATAGAGAGAGTGCAAAAGAGAGGGATATCAAGCTCAAGTATTGAGGTGTTTTTTATAATATAAATTTTTATAATTATTAAAAATTGAGGATAGTGTAGATAGGATATTAGTATAAAAAAAAAATTTTAAACAAAAAATAAATGTAGTGACAGCTGTTGACAATTTAAACTTTGAAATAAATTAACATTATTGTGGATATGCAGTTAAAAAAAAACATGAGATCATTAAAGCATATTCATTAGTGTCTTATTGGTCACACATATGCATTATAAGTAGATAGAAAAAGCAAATATAAATAGCTGACTAAAGAAAATTTAATGTTAAATAAATTTTGTAATCATCATTCTTAATAAAAGAATATATCAAAGGTACTAAATATAAAATGGCATATACATATGAGAAGTGGATATCACATTATTAGCGAAATGATGGAATGACATTTGTGAAATATGTATCTGAAAGCGAACATAACATTAGTTTTGCTGCTATCAAGAGTCAAATAAATTAAAAGGACCCATAGAAAATAAAAATCTTTTATTTTGTTAATTATCAGTAGGAAATTTTAATAGAGAATTCATTTGCGATCGATACTTACAATTGATATTGCATGTACAGTTAAAACAAATAGACGTGTGGAAATTGCAATGAAATTTTGGTTCCGTTTTTTTTGTTCCACTGCGTGTGCGCATGCGCTAAACGACGAAAGCGCGATCAAGTTTTTACATCCATGATCTATTTCTGATTGGATGTTTTGGAAAGAGAGGATAGATGATGTAATATTAGGAGGGGCATGGCGGCCATTTACAAGTTAAAAAGACTCAGTTTGTAATATGAATAAGTCCGGAGGTGGATCGATATGGTCACTGAAGTGGGGTGAGTTTGAACGATCTGCAGTAGATTTAGCATATAAGCGACGCTTTATATGGGTGTAGACTGTCCCTTTAAGTTAGCTAATTCCTTTATTTTAGATGCCGCTTTGCAATTGGCAAGGTTAGCGGCGAAAAATTCAGGTTTTGCAATTGTGGCGCGCAGAGCGCTCTGGCTAAAGTCTTGGTCGGCGGATGTGTCTTCCAAGACAAAATTACTTAATATTCCTTTCAAAGGTAAGACCCTTTTTGGGCCAGAATTGAAGGAGATTATTTCTGACATCACTGGGGGAAAGGGCCATGCCCTCCCACAGGATAGGCCTTTTAAGGCTAAGAATAAGTCCAATTTTCGTTCCTTTCGTAACTTTAGGAACGGGCCGTCTCCTAACTTTGCAGCCTCTAGACAAGAGGGTAACGCTTCCCAGGCTAAGCCAGCTTGGAAACCAATGCAAGGCTGGAACAAGGGCAAACAGGCCAAGAAGCCTGCTGCTGCTACCAAGACAGCATGAAGGGGTAGCCCCTGATCCGGGACCGGATCTAGTAGGGGGCAGACTCTCTCTCTTTGCTCAGGCTTGGGCAAGAGATGTTCCGGATCCCTGGGCACTAGAAATAGTCTCTCAGGGTTATCTTCTAGAATTCAAGGAACTTCCTCCAAGGGGAAGGTTCCACATGTCTCGCTTATCTTCAGACCAGATAAAGAGACAGGCATTCTTACATTGCGTAGGAGACCTTTTAAAGATGGGAGTGATACACCCAGTTCCAACAGCGGAACAAGGTCAGGGGTTTTACTCAAACCTGTTTGTAGTTCCCAAAAAAGAGGGAACTTTCAGACCAATTCTAGATTTAAAAATTCTAAACAAATTCCTCAGAGTTCCATCGTTCAAAATGGAAACCATTCGGACTATTTTACCTACAATCCAGGAGGGTCAATATATGACTACCGTGGATTTAAAGGATGCGTACCTACATATTCCTATCCACAAAGACCATCATCAGTTCCTAAGGTTCGCCTTTCTGGACAAGCATTACCAGTTCGTGGCTCTTCCGTTCGGTTTAGCCACTGCTCCCAGAATTTTCACAAAGGTGCTAGGGTCCCTTCTAGCGGTTCTAAGACCGAGGGGCATTGCAGTGGCACCTTACCTAGACGACATTCTAATCCAAGCGTCGTCCCTTTCCAGATCAAAGGCTCATACAGACATTGTATTAGCTTTTCTCAGGTCTCACGGGTGGAAGGTGAACGTGGAAAAGAGTTCCCTGTCCCCGTCTACAAGAGTTCCCTTTCTGGGTACAATAATAGATTCTGTAGAAATGAAGATCTTTCTGACAGAGGTCAGAAAATTAAAGCTTCTAAAGGCTTGTCAAGATCTTCAATCTATTCCTCAGCCTTCCATAGCTCAGTGCATGGAAGTAATAGGTCTAATGGTTGCAGCAATGGACGTGGTCCCTTTTGCTCGGATTCATCTAAGACCATTGCAACTGTGCATGCTCAGACAGTGGAATGGGGATTATGCAGACTTGTCTCCCCAGATTCAAGTAGACCAGTTAACCAGAGACTCACTCCGTTGGTGGTTGACTCAGGATCACCTGTCTCAGGGAATGTTTCCGCAGACCAGAGTGGGTCATTGTCACGACCGACGCCAGTCTATTAGGCTGGGGCGCGGTCTGGGACTCCCTGAAAGCTCAGGGTCTATGGTCTTGGGAAGAGTCTCTTCTCCCGATAAACATCCTGGAACTGAGAGCGATATTCAATGCGCTCCGGGCTTGGCCTCAACTAGCGAAGGCCGGATTCATAAGATTCCAGTCGGACAACATGACGACTGTAGCTTACATCAACCATCAGGGAGGAACAAAGAGTTCCTTGGCGATGAGAGAGGTATCCAAGATCATCAAATGGGCGGAGGATCACTCCTGCCATCTATCTGCAATTGACATCCCAGGAGTAGACAACTGGGAGGCGGATTATTTGAGTCGTCAGACTTTCCATCCGGGGGAGTGGGAACTCCATCCGGAGGTCTTTGCCCAGTTAACTCAATTATGGGGCATTCCAGACATGGATCTGATGGAGTCCCGTCAGAACTTCAAAGTTCCTTGTTACGGGCCCAGATCCAGGGATCCCAAGGCGACTCTGGTGGATGCATTAGTGGCGCCTTGGTCGTTCAACCTAGCTTATGTGTTTCCACCGTTTCCTCTCCTTCCCAGGCTCGTAGCCAGGATCAAACAGGAGAAGGCCTCAGTGATTCTGATAGCTCCTGCGTGGCCACGCAGGACTTGGTATGCAGACCTGGTGAATATGTCATCGACTCCACCATGGAAGCTACCTTTGAGACAGGATCTTCTAGTACAAGGTCCATTCGAACATCCAAATCTAGTTTCTCTGCAGCTGACTGCTTGGAAATTGAACGCTTGATTTTATCCAAGCGTGGGTTTTCAAATTCAGTGATAGATACTCTGGTCCAAGCCAGAAAACCTGTGACTAGAAAGATTTACCATAAAATATGGAAAAAATATATCTGTTGGTGTGAATCCAAGGGATTCTCCTGGAGTAAAATTAAAATTCCTAAGATTCTTTCCTTTCTCCAAGAGGGTTTGGATAAAGGGTTGTCAGCGAGTTCTCTTAAAGGACAGATTTCTGCTTTATGTTTTGTTACACAAGCGCCTGGCAGTTGTGCCAGACGTACAAGCTTTTGTACAGGCTTTGGTCAGAATCAAGCCTGTCTACAGACCTATGACTCCTCCTTGGAGTCTAAATTTAGTTCTTTCAGTTCTTCAAGGGGTTCCGTTTGAACCTTTACATTCCATAGATATTAAGTTACTATCTTGGAAAGTTCTGTTTTTGGTTGCTATTTCTTCTGCTAGAAGAGTTTCTGAATTATCTGCTTTGCAGTGTGATCCACCCTATCTGGTGTTCCATTCAGATAAGGTCGTTTTGCGTACCAAGCCTGGTTTTCTTCCAAAAGTAGTTTCCAACAGGAATATTAACCAGGAAATAGTCGTTCCTTCTCTGTGTCCGAATCCAGTTTCAAAGAAGGAACGTTTGTTACACAATTTAGATGTGGTCCGTGCTTTAAAGTTCTATTTGGACGCAACAAAGGATTTCAGACAAACTTCATCTTTGTTTGTCGTTTACTCTGGTAAGAGGAGAGGACAAAAAGCTACTGCTACCTCTCTTTCTTTTTGGCTGAAAAGCATCATCCGCTTGGCTTATGAGACTGCCGGACGGCAGCCTCCTGAACGAATCATAGCTCACTCTACTAGGGCTGTGGCTTCCACATGGGCCTTCAAGAACGAGGCTTCTGTTGATCAGATATGTAAGGCAGCGACTTGGTCTTCTCTGCACACTTTTGCCAAATTTTACAAATTCGATACTTATGCTTCTTCAGAGGCTATTTTTGGGAGAAAGGTTTTGCAAGCCGTGGTGCCTTCCGTTTAGGTAACCTGATTTGCTCCCTCCCTTCATCCGTGTCCTAAAGCTTTGGTATTGGTTCCCACAAGTAAGGATGACGCCGTGGACCGGACACACCAATGTTGGAGAAAACAGAATTTATGCTTACCTGATAAATTTCTTTCTCCAACGGTGTGTCCGGTCCACGGCCCGCCCTGGTTTTTTAATCAGGTTTGAAAAATTTCTTTCTCTATACACTACAGTCACCACGGCACCCTATAGTTTCTCCTTTTTTCTCCTAACCGTCGGTCGAATGACTGGGGGGCAGAGCCAGAGGGGGGGGCTATATGGGCAGCTTTTGCTGTGCTCTTTGCCATTTCCTGTTGGGGAAGAGAATATTCCCACAAGTAAGGATGACACCGTGGACCGGACACACCGTTGGAGAAAGAAATTTATCAGGTAAGCATAAATTCTGTTTTCCTTCAATCAAGATTTTTTTATTTTAAAGCAGAGTAGGTTTACTCTGATCTTTTCTGGGGTCCAGCCGTAGTCCACGTCAGTCTCTTCAGTAGGGCAGTGGTGGCTTTTGAGCACTTGGGAACTTGTGAGGTACAATCCTCTCAAGATTTTGCTGCCCTATTCAGAAAGCCTGAGTATGCTTACTCAGATTCTGTCTTTCATGTAATTGGCAAGAGTCCATGAGCTAGTGACGTATGGGATATACAATCCTACCAGGAGGGGCAAAGTTTCCCAAACCTCAAAATGCCTATAAATACACCCCTCACCACACCCACAATTCAGTTTTACAAACTTTGCCTCCTATGGAGGTGATGAAGTAAAGTTTGTGCTTAAGATTTCTACGTTGACATGCGCTTCTCAGCATTGTTGAAGCCCGATTCCTCTCAGAGTACAGCGAATGTCAGAGGGATGTGAAGGGAGTATCACCTATTGAATGCAATGATTTCCCTAACGGGGGTCTATTTCGTTAAGTCTAAAAAACGTTTAAATGCTGTTTTTAAACCTCCTGTGGTTACTCCAGGGGTTTTTCCTATTCTTGATGCTATTTCTGATATGATTTCTAAGGAATGGAATAAGCCAGGTACTTCTTTTATTCCTTTTTCAAGGTTTAAAAAATTGTATCCTTTACCAGCAGATTCTATAGAGTTTTGGGGAAAAGTCCCCAAAGTTGATGGGGCTATTTCTACTCTTGCTAAACGTACCACTATTCCTATGGAAGATAGTATTTCCTTTAAGGATCCTTTAGATCCTTGAATCTTATCTAAGGAAAGCCTATTTATATTCAGGTCATCTTCTCAGACCTGCAATTTCTTTGGCTGATGTTGCGGCTGCATCAACTTTTTGGTGGGAGAATTTAGCGCAACAAGAATTGGATTCTGACATATCTAGCATTATTCGCTTACTGCTTTCTTTCCAAGGTAATAATTTATTTATTTCTCAGTTGGATTCTATTAATTCAACTGTTACTGGGGGAAAGGGAGTTTTTCTGCCTCAGGATAAAAAAACCTAAGGGCAAATCTAAGGCTTCTAACCGTTTTAGTTCCTTTCGTCAGAATAAGGAACAAAAATCTAACCCCTCTTCCAATGAATCTGTTTCCAATTGGAAGCCTTCCTCAAATTGGAATAAATCCAAGCCATTTAAGAAACCAAAGTCAGCCCCTAAGTCCGCATGAAGGTGCGACCCTCATTCCAGCTCAGCTGGTAGGGGGCAGATTAAGGTTTTTCAAGGATTTTTGGATAAATTCTGTCCAAAATCAATGGATTCAGAGCATTGTCTCTCAAGGGTATCGAATAGGATTCAGAGTAAGACCTCCTGTGAGAAGATTTTTTCTCTCACGCATCCCAGCAAATCCAGTAAAAGCTCAGGCTTTCCTGAAGTGTGTTTCAGACCTGGAGTTTTCAGGGGTAATCATGCCGGTTCCTTTTTAGGAACATGGTCTGGGGTTTTATTCAAATCTATTCATTGTCCCAAAGAAGGAAAATTCATTCAGACCAGTTCTGGATCTGAAACCAACTTTCAAGATGGTAACTATAAGGACTATTCTGCCTTTTGTTCAGCGAGGACATTATATGTCTCCAATAGACTTGCAGGATGCATACATTCATATTCCGATTCATCCAGAACTTTATCAGTTCCTGAGATTCTCTTTTCTAGACAAGCATTACCAATTTGTTGCTCTTCCGTTTGGCCTAGCAACTGCTCCAAGAATCTTTTCAAAGGTTCTAGGTGCCCTATTCTCTGTAATCAGAGAACAGGGTATTGCGGTGTTTCCTTATTTGGACGATATCTTGGTACTAGCTCAGTGTTTACGTTCTGCAGAATCTCACACAAATCAACTAGTGTTGTTTCTTCGAAAACATGGTTGGAGGATCAATTTACCAAAAAGTTTCTTGATTCCTCAGACAAGGGTCACCTTTTTAGGCTCCCAGATAGATTCAGTGTCCATGACTCTGTCTCTAACAGACAAGAGACGTTTGAAATTGGTTGCAGCCTGTCGGCACCTTCAGTCTCAGTCATTCCCTTCAGTGGCTATGTGCATGGAAGTTTTAGGCCTCATGACTGCAGCATCGGACGCGATTCCTTTTGCTCGTTTTCACATAAGACCTCTTCAGCTTTGTATGCTGAATCAATGGTGCAGGGATTATACAAAGATATCACAATTAATATCCTTAAATCCCAATGTTCGACGCGCTGATGTGGTGGTTAAATCACCAGCGTTTAGTTCAAGGGGCTTCTTTTGTTCGCCCAACCTGGACTGTGATAACTACAGATGCAAGTCTTTCAGGTTGGGGAGCTGTTTGGGGATCTCTTGACAGCACAAGGGGTTTGGAAATCTCAAGAGGTGAGATTACCTATCAATATTTTAGAACTCTGTGCAATTTTTAGAGCTCTTCAATTTTGGCCTCTGTTGAAGAGAGAACCGTTCATTTGCTTTCAGACAGACAATATCACGACACTGGCATATGTCAATCATCAGGGTGGGACTCACAGTCACCAAGCCATGAAAGAAGTATCTCGGATACTTGCTTGGGTGGAATCCAGCTCATGTCTAATCTCTGCAGTCCATATCCCAGGTGTAGACAATTGGGAGGCGGATTATCTCAGCCGTCAGACTTTACATCCGGGGGAGTGGTCTCTCCATCCAGATGTGTTTTCTCAGATTGTTCAGATGTGAGGTCTTCCAGAGATAGATCTAATGGCCTCTCATCTAAACAAGAAACTTCCCAGATACCTGTCCAGGTCCAGGGATGCTCAGGCGGAAGCAATGGATGCATTGACACTTCCATGGTGTTATCAACCTGCTTACATCTTTCCGCCTCTAGTTCTTCTTCCAAGAGTGATCTCCAAAATCATCATGGAACAATCATTTGTATTGCTGGTGGCTCCAGCATGGCCTCACAGGTTTTGGTATGTGGGTCTTGTTTGAATGGCCAGTTGCCAAGCTTGGCCACATCTGTTAAGGCAGGACCTACTGTCTCAAGGTCCATTTTTCCATCAGGATCTCAAATCATTAAATTTGAAGGTATGGAAATTGAACTCTTAGTGCTCGTAAATCTGTCTCTAGAAAGATTTATTATTGAGTTTGGAAGACTTACTTTTCATAGTGTTCTTCTCATAATTTCTATTGGCATTCTTTTAGAATTCCTAGAATTTTACAGTTTCTTCAGGATGGTTTGGATAAAGGTTTGTCTGCAAGTTCCTCGAAGGGACAAATCTCTGCTCTTTCTGTTTTATTTCACAGAAAGATTGCTAAAAATTCAATTGCTAAAAGATATTCACTGTTTTGTACAGGCTTTAGTTCGTATTAAACCTGTCATTAAATCAATTTCTCCTCCTTGGAGTCTTAATTTGGTTTTGAAGGCTTTGCAGTCTCCTCCATTTGAGCCTATGCATTCTTTGGACATTAAACTACTTTCTTGGAAAGTGTTGTTCCTTTTGGCTATCTCTTCTGCTAGAAGAGTTTCTGAGCTAGCTGCTCTTTCTTGTGAGTCTCCTTTTCTGATTTTTCATCAGGATAAGGCGGTTTTGCGGACTTCATTTCAATTTTTACCTAAGTTTGTGAATTCTAACAACATTAGTAGAGAAATTGTTGTCCTTTCCTTGTGTCCTAATCCTAAGAATTCTTTGGAAAGATCCTTACATTCTTTGGATGTGGTAAGAGCTTTGAAATATTATGTTGAAGCTACTAAAGATTTCAGGAAGACTTCCAGTCTATTTGTTTTATTTTCTTGTCCTAGGAAAGGTCAGAAGGCTTCTGCTATTTCCTTGGCTTCTTGGTTAAAGCTTTTGATTAATCAAGCTTATTTGGAGTCGGGTAAGACTCCGCCTCAGAGAATTATAGCTCATTCTACTAGGTCAGTCTCCACTTCGTGGGCTTTTAAGAATGAAGCTTCAGTTGATCAGATTTGCAAAGCGGCAACTTCTTCCTCTTTGCATACATTTACTAAGTTCTACCGTTTTTATGTATTTGCTTCTTTGGAAGCAGTTTTTGGTAGAAAAGTTCTTCAGGCAGCTGTTTCAGTTTGATTCTTCTGCTGATATTTTAAGTTTTTCTTGTCATTTAAAGATTAAACTTATACTTTGGGTTGTGGATTATTTTTTTCAGCGGAAAATGGCTGTTTTTATTTTTATCCCTCCCTCTCTAGTGACTCTTGCGTGGAGTTCCACATCTTGGGTATTGCTATCCCATATGTCACTAGCTCATGGACTCTTGCCAATTACATGAAAGAAAACATAATTTATGTAAGAACTTACCTGATAAATTCATTTCTTTCATATTGGCAAGAGTCCATGAGGCCCACCCTTTTTTATGGTGGTTATGATTTTTTGTATAAAGCACAATTATTTTCAAATTCTTTTGTTGATGCTTTTTACTCCTTTCTTTATCACCCCACTGCTTGGCTATTTGTTAAAATGAATTGTGGGTGTGGTGAGGGGTGTATTTATAGGCATTTTGAGGTTTGGGAAACTTTGCCCCTCCTGGTAGGTTTGTATATCCCATACGTCACTAGCTCATGGACTCTTGCTAATATGAAAGAAATTAATTTATCAGGTATGTTCTTACATAAATTATGTTTTTTCCACAGGTCTATGTGAGGTAAAGACCCTCTCAAGCCAGGTCAGCTGCCCTGCTGCCGTACAGATCCTATTGAGGTAAGTGCCATATTTATTTTCCTTGGGAGACAGGCGAATTTGGCACTGCTGCAGTATGTTTACTGTTTTTATTTGGGACGTTTATTTACCCAGTATGGTAAGGGTTAAAATTTAGCAGTTTATCAGGGCTCTGAGACTGTGTTGGTAAGACTTTTATTTTTATTGGTGGCTCAAGTGGTGTGTTGCTAAGGTTGAGATCCGGGTTGAACTGTGGAGCGCTACGTTTGTGCTTGATGTGTTATCGCCGCTCCGTTATGGCGATGGGCCTGCTTCTTACTAGAAAGGGGCGGGGCCTGGTTTGGGGGCGTTCTGTTGGCGCGCTTTCTATGGCACTGTAGGCTACAGTACAGTAATGCAGTTGTCGGCTGCTTGGTTAGAAGATAGCGCTGTTGTTGCAAGTCCAAAGAGTGAATAAAAAATGGATCGTTTGTATTTTTCTCCTTAGACTGCAGGACAGGTAGGCACCTCAGTAAACTGCTGAGCTGTTTGGGTGGCCTGGGGTTTTTATTAATATTGCCCGGTATCCTGAGACTTGATTTAATTGCTATTAAAGACACAGTACAGAGAAATAAAGTTTATTTTTCTTGTTTGTCATTTTGTTTTTATTAAACAAGAGGCCTTGCAGATTGTTGCATGTCAGCTTTGTTATGATGCCCAGGTGGAACCCCCAGTACCTTTTTGTTCCTCTTGCATAGAGAGAACCTTAAGTTATAGGGATAACATTTTTGACCATGAGCCACCATAAGCTTTGGCGGATGATGTTCAGGCGCTTCCTGTAGCAGATATGCTGCAGCTTTCTCCCTAAACATCCCAACATTTTCAGTCTTCACATGCAGTGCCCTGCGTTTCCTCTCATAATCCAGTAGGATTTTCCTTACAGGACATTGCTACACCTCTGCTGTATCTGAGGCATTGTCCGCCTTCCCCATGCTGCAGGGAAGGCGTAAAAGGAACTTAAAGAATCAGTAAGGTTTCTGATCAATTTGCGGCTACCCTTGGTGTTGTGCCTAAAATTTCGGATGAGGAAAACATGTCAGTAGCGTCTGAGGGTGAAATCTCAGATTCAGATAGTGTAATTCCTTCCACTGATGCTGAAGTTGTATCCTTCAGATTTAAGCTTGAACACCTTTGCTTATTACTTAAGGAGGTTTTGGCTACTTTGGACGACTCTGACACGACAGTCGTAGTCAACCCTAAAAAAATCTAGTAAACTAAACAAGTACTTTGATGTTCCCTCCGCGGTGGAGGTTTTTCCAGTTCCAGACTGTGCTACAGAGATTATTGCGTGGGAGTTGGAAAGACCCGGTATTCACTTTTCTCCATCTCCCATTTTCAAAAAGATGTTTCCTATAGCGGATTCCATTAAGGAGTCATGGCAGACGGTTCCTAAGGTAGAAGGAGCGTTCTCCACTTTGGCTAAGAGGACTACTATTCCCATAGAGGATAGTTGATCTTTTAAGGATCCAATGGATAAGAAGTTAGAGGGTTTATTAAAGAAAATGTATGTTCACCAGGGTCTCCAATGGCAGCCTGCGGTATGTATTGCCACTGTCACCAGCACTGCAGCTTACTGGTTTGTTGCGTTGTCTGATTTTATTCGGAAAGATACTCCTCTTCAGGAAATTCAGGACAGATTTAAGGCTCTTAAATTGGCCAATTCCTTTATTACGGATGCTTCCTTACAGGTCATTAAGCTGGGAGCAAAGATATCTGGTTTTGCGGTCCTAGCACGCAGAGCCGTATGGTTGAAATCCTGGTCTGCGGATGTTTTGTCTAAGTCCAAGCTTCTGGCGATTCCTTACAAGGGTAAGACCTTGTTTGGCTGAAATTATCTCAGATATTACGGGAGGTAAAGGATCTTTTCTTCCTCAAGATAAAAAGAATAAGCAGAATGGACGGCAGAGTCATTTTCGTTCCTTTCGTAACTTTAGAGGTAAACCCTCCCCTCCCTCTTCCAAGCAAGATGAGGCCAAATCCTCCTGGAAGCCTAGTCAGTCTTTGAACAAGGGAAAGCAGTCTAAGAAACCTGCAGCTGACTCCAAGTCAGCATGAAGGGTCAGCCCCCGATCCGGGACCGGATCTAGTAGGGGGCAGACTTTCCTTTTTCGTTCAAGCCTGGATACGGGATGTCCCCGATCCCTGGGCGGCGGACATTGTATCTCAGGGGTACAAAATGGAATTCAAATCCTTCCCTCCAAGAGGAAGGTTTCTTCTTTCCAGATTCTCTTATACTCTTATCTTTAAAAACACCACAGGCATTGTTCTACTTTTTTTTGCACGGCCTACACTCACTTGTATATTGTACTCAAGTCTCTTGTGCATTTTTTTCTCTTTGTACGACAGATGGAAAGCTATGAACAAATAGAAATTAATGTTCAAATCCTGCAAGATGAAAACAAATTACAGAAAGACATTTCAGCTAGTCAAGCTGACATGATTATGTAAGTTCCTGTCTGTGGTCTAAGTCTGCAAAACACATTCTTACACTCGATTTGCTATAATGTTCTCTTCATATGTCAACCACACATTTGTTGCACATGGTTTGCGGTAATTTCACTTAAAAGTGAAGGTCCATTTTGATGAATTAGTGCCCGGTTTTTAATAAACCTATTAAAAACAAGGGCAATTTAATTCATCAAAATTGACATTTCGCTGTTTTCTTCAAAAACTTACTTTTTAATCCTGGCAGCCGCTCCAGCACTTCCTCCGCCCGTCGCAAGCCGTCTTCGCGGGTCCATAATGACAAATCCGGCTTCCTCCAATCACAGCGTTGCATCAGGCCAAGATTCCCTCGGGGGGGGGAAAGCTGTGATGGAGGAAGCCTGATTCCTCATTTCTGACGTCTGCAGAGAATTCCGACGGCCGGGGGAATCACTGGAGCGGCATTCAGGATTAAAAGGTAAGTTTTTTGAAGAAAACAGTGAAAACAGTGAAAACAGTGAAATGTCAATAGGTTTATTAAAAACCGGGCACTAATTCATCAAAATGGACCTTCACTTTAAGACGTGGGTTGAAAATATATTGGTTCACCTAATTTTGTTATATTTAAATCAAATCTGGGTTTATTAAAATAAAATATGCAATCTTACACTTATAATTATCTGTCCTCTTAAAAGGATTGAAAGGTCAAAATAAAATGTGCATGAGTCCATTTCAATTTTAAACAGAAGCATGGTTGCCATATACTCTAATTAGCACAAATGTTTCTAGTAAAAGTTATTACGGTTTTTCAGCAGCATATGTACATATGCTGTGAGGGCTCATGCACCAGTATTCAAACACCATGCCTGCTCAGAGAGTCAGCAGTCGCTTGTGTGACAAATTAAAGGGACAGTCCTCACCAATTTTCATATAACTGCATGTAATAGACACTACTATAAAGAATAATATGCACAGATACTGATCTAAAATTCCAGTATAAAACCATTTAAAAACTTACTTAAAAGCTCCCAGTTTAGCGCTGTTGAAAAGGTTAGCTGGAACACCCACTGCAAGTGGTTCTTTAGCAAAAATAGCAGACACTCCCCCCTTCCTCTGCATATGAAAAGACTCTACACAAACAGGAGCAAGCTGGAGTAGGTATAAATCAGTATTCTCCTAAAACTTTGGGGCTTGGTTAGGAGTCAGCGCAATGTTATTTAAAAATAAGCACAACTATACTTTTTTTTAAAACTTATATGGGTTCTATAAATGGATCTACAAAACCTATAAAAATCTAGTGTATAATGTCCCTTTAAGTTTTCACAGACACAATACAATACAAACATCAACCACCAGCTCTCTGAGATTTCATGCTGGTGCACGGGCACTCACAGCATATGTGCGTATGTAGTAATAGCATTTACTAGAAGCATTTTAGTGTAAGTATATAGCAAAAAATGATTCTATTCACCCATGCACATTTCAGTTTTGACCTTACTATCCCTTTAAGAGATACGTTTTATTGTTTTCAACTTGTCACTTATGGTATTTTTTGTTTCATTATACCGGGCAATTAACTGAAGAAGTATCAATGACAGAAAAAAAACCTGGTACACCAAACAAATGTTAATCTAATGTTACAAGAGAATCTTTTACACTGTTTGTCAACTACTTCATTTCTAATAAATATTATTTTAGGACAATGTCAGTTTCATTAATTTGGTTTCTTATCACTAAACACCTGAGTCTATGTACAGGGGTCAAATTAATGTCCATCCACAGGGTCAGACTGCGACCAATCAGGGCGCCCGAGCACAAATTATGCCCCTCCCTCGTCACCTGACTATCTCACCTCCACCAGGGCCCTCAACCTCAAGGGACCCCAGACCCACTCCAGGCCCCCCCACACCAGGGACAGCGCCCTTAACTGCTAGTGTAGCTGTCAGTGCTGCACGAGCTCCTGATCATCTGTCACCCGCCCAAGTTCAAAATCTTCTTTAGATAATATTTGACCTGGAGGCAAGGAGCCCCCAAAAGCCACTGGCGGGCCCCCTTATGTGCTGGACCCTCGGTCCTGGTCCTATTGCCGACTACTCAGTCTGCCCCTGTTCATCCACTTACAGGGGCCTAAGCAGAGCTCGCTGGGCCCCAGGATAATAGCTGTTCCCCCATGTTAACAGCTCCCTTTCTGTTTATTTGCAATAAGTAAATGTGAGCTGACAGCCAAACAGGAGAATGTGAGTTATCCTTCTCCCATCTTTAGGATTTGCACAACCTTCCTGTACAAAGATGGTGGCAGACTTTTCTGTACAGCGATTCTGTGGCAGCCATCTTGGAAACCCTGCCCCATATTGTAAAGGCAAATCCATGCACTTTCCTTAAACTAGGAGTCTGGTTTGCAAGAGAGCACACAGAGCAACAAGACATGATGCAAGTAGAGTGAGGCCACTACTGATTGCAGGGCCCAAATGGGCCCCCTAGAGTTGTGCGGCCCACCAATGTCCAAGTGACCAGGGCATTAACTCATTACGTTTTTAAAGGACACTGGGCCTTATTCACTAACTGTCCAATTGCATTAATTTCTATGCTTCTCTATGGATCTTATTCACCAAAGAATGAAGAGACGAAGCATTTGTGGAAAGCTGAATAGACAACAGTTACTGGAGTCAGTTAGTGAACCAAATCTGCTGTCTAACTATACAGGAACCGAAGAATGCTGAGAGAATTATGTAACAGGAATGCATTTTACTGTGTAAGTAGATGTATACATTTTATTACAATTAAAGAGGAGACAATGCACTACTAATTTGAACGTTATTCTTAAAGGGACATGAAACCCAACATTTTTCTTTCATGATTTAGGTAGAACACACCATTTGAAACAACTTTCAAGTTTACTTCTATTATCAAATTTGCTTCATTCTCTTGGTATCATTTGTTGAAGGAGCAGCAATGCACTACTGGTTTCTAACTGAACATATGGGTGAGCCAATGACTATTGGTATATATTTGCAGCCACAAATCAGAAGCGAGAACCTAGGTTCTTTGCTGCTCCTGAGCTTGCCTAGAAAAACCTTTCAGCAAAGGATAACAAGAGAAGGAAGCAAATTAAATAGAAGTAAATTGGAAAGTTGTTTAAAATGGTATGCTCTGCCTAAATCATGAATGTCTAATTATGACTTTACTGTCCCTTTAATAACATTAAATTGCATCCTGCAACTCTTTATGTTTATTCCCTGTAAAACGTATTAAAAACAGTTTAAATCTTGTGCAGGAACAACAGGAAACTGCTAATCCCCAGCAGGAAACAGCCATTGAGCTACAGGGGTTAAACACATAGATTTCCACGGTGAACAGTGATTGACTTATGTAACTGTTAAAAAAAATAATGCAGTTTGATTTTAGTGCAAAAGAACAAAAAGTAGTCCCCTAAATTGTATGTGTAATTGTTGATCAATAGAGCAGCAATTCTAAACTATGTTGAATTGTTTTATAAATTCAACTGAAAACAATAATATTTTATTTATTTTTTCCTAATTTTTAAAAAATATCAGGCTCTTTAACTTCAAAAGGGTTTAATACTTAAAGGGACAGTCAAGTGCAAAAAACATAATTTACCTGATAAATTCATTTCTTTCATATTGGCAAGAGTCCATGAGATACATGTGACATATGGGATATACATTCCTACCAGGAGGGGCAAAGTTTCCCAAACCTCAAAATGCCTATAAATACACCCCTCACCACACCCACAATTCAGTTTTACAAACTTTGCCTCCTATGGAGGTGGTGAGGTAAGTTTGTGCTTGATTTTCTTCTGTAATATGCGCTTCTCTGCATTTTGAAGCCCGGTTCCTCTCAGAGTACAGTGAATGTCAGAGGGATGTGAAGGGAGTATCGCCTATTGATTTTATGGTTTTTCTCACAGGAAATCTATTCAAAGGTTCTCTGTTATCGGTCGTAGAGATTCATCTCCTACCTCCCTTTTCAGATCAACGATATACTCTCATATTCCATTACCTCTACTGATACTGTTTCAGTACTGGTTTGGCTATCTGCTATATGTGGATGGGTGTCTTCAGGTAAGTATGTTTTCATTACTTAAGACACTCTCAGCTATGGTTTGGCACTTTATGCATTAATATAAAGTTCTAAATATATGTATTGTACTTATATTTGCCATGAGTCAGGTTTATGTATATTTCCTTTTGCAGACTATCCGTTTCAAAATTGGGAAATATATTTAGGAAGTTATTTTTTCTTACCTGGGGTATAGTCTTTTTTCAAATTGACTGCTTTTTCATTAATTTTCACGGGCAAAATTAAACTTGCGGGGTCGCAAAATGCTGATGTTTATTGCGTCATTCTTTTTGGCGCGAAGGTACGTTCGGTGACACAAATTCGTCATTGCCGGCGTCTTAGTTGACGCCAGGTTTCCTTGCACAAGGTTGCATCTGCAATGATGCGAGTTGTGTCATTTCCGGATGTTATTAGCGCCAAAAAAAATTCATTTTGCGTTGTGCGTCATACTTGGTGCAAAATAATTTATTTATTTAAAACCCCACTTCCTATATGCCTCTTGCTTTTTTCTATGCTCAGAGGGCTATGCTGTTTGCATTCTTTTCCCATTCCTGAAACTGCCATATAAGGAAATTGATCATTTTGCTTTATATGTTGTCTTTTTTCCTCTTACATTTGCAAGATGTCTCAATCTGATCCTGTCTCAGAAACCACTGTTGGAACCCTGCTGCATGATAACAGTTCTACCAAAACTAAGTATATCTATTGTTAATTTGTGGAGATGATATCTCCAGCTGTGGTATGTAATAGTTGTCATGATAAGCTTTTACATGCAGAGAATGTATCCATCAGTACTAGTACAATGCCTGTTGTTCCTTCAATATCTAATGTACATGATATCCCTGTGAATATTAAAGATTTTATTACTGATGCGATTCAGAAGGCTTTGTCTGCTATTCCACCTTCTAATAAACGTAAAGGTCTTTTAAAACTTCTCATAAAGTTGATGACATTTTAAATGACCGACAACATACAGAATTATCCTCCTCTGATGAGGAACTATCTGATTTAGAAGATCCTACCTCAGATATTGACACTGACAAATCTACTTATCTCTTTAAATGGAGTATGTTCGTTCTTTGTTACAGAAGTGTTGATTACTTTGGATATTGAGAAAACTAGTCCTCTTAATACTAAAACTAGTAAATGTTTAAAATTGTTTATAAACCTCTTATGGTTACTCCAGATGTTTTTCCAGTTCCTGATGCTATTTCTTATATGATTTCAAAGGAATGGAATAGGCTTGGTACTTCTTTTATTCCTTATTCTAGTTTTAAAAAGCTGTATCTTTTACCAACCGTTAGTTTGGAGTTTTGGGAAAAAATCCCCAAAGTTTATGGTGTTATTTCTACTCTTGCCAAACGTACTACTATCCCTATGGAAGATAGTACTTCCTTTAAGGACCCTTTAGATAGGAAACTTGAATCTTATCTAAGGAAAGCTTATTTATTCTGGCTATTTTCTCAGGCCTGCCATTTCTATGGCTGATGTTGAAGCTGCATCAACTTTTTGGTTGGAAAGCTTAGCACAACAGGAAGCAGATCTTGATTTGTCTAGCATTGTTCTCTTGCTGCAACATGCTAATAATTTTATCTGTAATGCCATTTTTTATATAATCAAATTTGATGTTAGATCTATGTCTTTGTCTCTTTTAACCAGAAGAGTTTTGTGGCTCAAATATTGGAATGCTGACATGGTATCTAAGTCTAGATTACTATCTCTTTCTTTCCAAGGTAACAATTTATTTGGTTCTCAGTTGGATTTGATTATTTCAACTGTCACTGGGGGGAAAGGAGTTTTTTTACCTCAGGATTAAAGATCTAAGGGTAAATCTTAAGCTTCTAATTGTTTACGTTCTTTTCGACAGAATAAGGAACAGAAAGCCAATCCTTCCCCCAAAGAATCTGGTTCCAATTGGAAACCTTATTCAAGTTGGAATAAATCTGTCATTTAAGAAACCAAAGCCAGCCCCCGAGTCTGCATGAAGGGGCAGATTAAAATTATTCCAAAACTTTTGGGCAGATTCTGTCCAAAATCAATGGATTCAGAGTATTGTCTCTCAAGGGTATTGAATAGGATTCAGAGTAAGACCTCCTGTGAGAAGGTTTTTTCTCTCACACATCCCAGTAAATCCAGTGAAGGCTCAGGTTTTTCTGAAGTGTGTTTCAGATCTAGAGTTTTCAGGGGTAATTATACCAGTTCCGTTTCAGGAACAGGGTCTGGGGTTTTATTCAAATCTATTCATTGTCCCAAAGAAAGAAATTTAATTCAGGCCAGTTCTGGATCTGAAAATTTTGAATCGTTTTGTAAGAGTGCCAACTTTCAAAATGGTGATTATAAGGACTATTCTGCCTTTGTTCAGCAAGGTCATTATATGTCCATGATAGACTTACAGGATGCATATCTCTTTATTCTGATTCATCCAGACCTTTATCGGTTTCTGAGATTCTCTTTTCTAGACAAGCATTATCAATTTGTCGATCTTCCATTTGGCCTAGCGACAGCTCCAAGAGTTTTTTCAAAGATTCTCAATGCCCTACTCTCTGTATTCAGAGAACAGGGTATTGCAGTGTTTCCTTATTTGGACGATATCTTGGTATTAGCTCAGTCTTTACATTCTGCCGAATCTCACACGAATCAACTAGTATTGTTTGTTCAAAGTCATGGTTGGAGGATCAATTTACTGAAAAGTTCCTTGATTCTTCAGACAAGGGTCACCTTTTTAGGTTTCCAGATAGATTCAGTGTCCATGACTCTGTCTCTAACAGACAAGAGACGTATGAAATTAGTTTCAGCTTGTCGAAACCTTCAGTCTCAATCGTTCTCTTCAGTGGCTATGTGCATGAAGATTTTAGGTCTCATGACTGCAGCGTCGGGCGTGATACATTTTGCTTGTTTTGATATGAGACCTCTTCAGATTTGTATGCTGAATCAATAGTTGTCAGGGTGCCAGGAATCAGACTGAGATGAGAAGTGCAAAAATAATCACTCCTTTATTAATAGCAAAAAATAATAAAAAGTCAACAAGTCAAATAACAAGCCAGGAATCAAAACCAGAGCTGGTAGTCAGACGAGCCGAGTCAGGAGCCAAAGCGAGTAGTCAGACGAGCCGGAATCAGGAACAAGGAAAACAGCAGAGTCAGGAACAAGCCAGGGATCAGGAACCAGGAGGGACGTCAGACAGCAAGGTAATACACAGGAGCTCTCACAAACAGGTCTGAGACAACGCAAGGGCAAAGCATAGTTAAAGGGACACTGAACCCAAATTTTTTCTTTTGTGGTTCAGATAGAGCAGGGAATTTTAAGCAACTTTCTAATTTACTCCTATTAGCATTTTTTCTTTGTTCTCTTGCTATCTTTATTTGAAAAAGAAGGCATCTAAGTTTTCTGTTTGTTTCAGTACTCTGGACAGCACTTTTTTATTGGTGGATGAATTTACCCACCAATCAGCAAGGACAACCCAGGTTGTTCACCAAAAATGGGCCTGCATCTAAACTTACATTCTTGCAGTTCAAATAAAGATACCAAGAGAATGAAGAAAATTTGATAATAGGAGTAAATTAGAAAGTTGCTTAAAATGTCATGTTCTATCTGAATCACAAAAGAAAAAAATGGGTACAGTGTCCCTTTAACAGAAGCCCTTTAAATAATAAGTGATGACATCATAATTCTGAGACTGCATCCTGTCTCACACAAATGATGTACACCAGTCTGGCCATAAAAGGAAGTGCAGGAAATGAGCAGCATCACACAGTATGCACTAAAGTCAGCAAGAGAGGTGAGTAAAATGGCTGCCAGCAGCACATGGCAAACAAAACAGGTAAAAACCCTGACAATAGTGTAGGGATTATAGAAAGATATCACAATTAATATTCTTAAATCCCAATGTTTGGTTCTCTCTGACTTTGTGGTTGGATCACCATCGTATAGTTCAGGGGACCTCTTTTTTCTTCCAACTAGGACTGTGATCACAACAAATGCAAGTCTCACAGGTTGGGGAGCTGTCTGGGGATCTCTGACAGTACAAGGGGTTTGGAAATCTCAAGAGGTGAGGTTTCCAATCAATATTTTAGAACTCTGTGCTATTCAGGGCTCTTCAGGTTTGGCCTCTACTGAAGAGAGAACAGTTAATTTGTTTTCAGACAGACAATATCACAACTGTGACATATGTCAATCATCAGGGTGGGACTCACAGTCCCATAGCTATGAAAGAAGTATCTTGAATACTTTCTTGGGCGGAATCCAGCTCTTGTCTAATTTCTGCGGTTCATATCCCAGGTGTAGACAATTGGGAAGTGGATTATCTCAGCCGTTAGACTTTACATCTGGGGGAGTGGTTTCTCCATCCAGATGTGTTTTTTCAGATTGCTCAGATGTGGGGTATTCCAGAAATAGATCTGATGGTGTCCCATCTAAACAAGAAACTTTCCAGGTACAGGGATCCTCAGGCGGAGTCGGTGGATGCGTTAGCAGTTACTTGATTTTACTAACCTGCTTATATCTTCCCACCTCTAGTTCTTCTTCCAAGAGTGATCTCCAAGATTGTCATGGAACAATCATTTGTGTTTCTGGTAGCTCCAGCATGGCCTCACAGGTTTTGATATGCGGATCTTGTCCGGATGTCCAGTTGCCAACCTTGGCCACTTCCTTTAAGACCAGACTTTCTGTCTCAAGGTCCGTTTTTCCATCAGGGTTTCAAATCGTTAATTTGAAGGTATGGAAATTGAACGCCTAGTGCTTAGTCATAGAGGTTCTCACTGACTCAGTGATTAATTCTATGTTACAGGCTCGTAAATCTGTTTCTAGGAAGATTTATTATCGAGTTTGGAAGTCTTATATTTCATGGTGTTCTTCTCATAAATTCTCCTGGCATTCTTTTAGAATTCCTAGAATTTTTCAGTTTCTTCAGGATGGTTTGGATAATGGTTTGTCTGCAAGTTCATTGTAGGAAAAAATCTCTGCTCTTTCTGTTTTGTTTTAAAGAAAGATTGCTAAGCTTCCTGATATTCACTGTTTTGTACATGCTTTGGTCTGTATCAAGCCCTGTCATTAACCCCTTAACAACACGCGTCGTACAGGTTACGTCTTGCACAAACTGGTCTTTAAAGACCAGCGACGTACCCTGTACGACGTTGGGGTTGAAAGCGGCTGGAAGCGATCCTGATCGCTTCCAGCCGCTTTCCGGTTATTGTAGTGATGCCTCGATTTTTCCCCATCCGATGCAGAGAGAGCCACTCTGTGGCCCTCTCTGCACCGGACATCAATGCCGCGATCGTTGGTGGGTGGGAGCAGACGTGGGAGGCAGGTGGGCGGCGATCGATGGCTTACCGGTGGGCGGGATCGTGGGCGGGATTGCTGGGGGGCGCGCACGGACGCACGCGCGTGCACAGGGGAGGCGGGCGCGTGCACGGGGAGGGAGCGGGTGGGAACCGTTACACTATGGAACAGTGGTTTCTATTTAGAGGGAGAGAGGGGGGATAAATATGTTAATCGAAGGGATCTGGGAGGGGGTGGGGGTTTAGTCTTGGGGGGGGAAGCTACACTACAGAAAAGTGGGGAAAAATAAAAAATATAAAAAAAATTGTAAACTGGGTACTGGCAGACAGCTGCCAGTACCCAAGATGGCTCCCAATAATGTAGAGGGGGAGGGTTAGAGAGCTGTTTGGGGGGGGGATCAGGGAGGTTTGGGGCTAAGAGGGATCCTACACAGCAACATATGTAAATATGCTCCCAAAAAAAAAAGAAGAAAAAAAAGATACCTTTTATTTTAGTACTGGCAGACTTTCTGCCAGTACTTAAGATGGCGGGGACAATTGTGGGGTGTGGGAGGGAAGAGAGCTGTTTGGGAGGGATCAGTGGGTCTGATGTGTCAGGTGGGAGGCTGATCTCTACACTAAAGCTAAAATTAACCCTGCAAGCTCCCTACAAGATCCCTAATTAACCCCTTCACTGCTAGCCATAATACATGTGTGATGTGCAGCGGCATTTAGCAGCCTTCTAATTACCAAAAAGCATTGCCAAAGCCATATATGTCTGCTATTTCTGAACAAAGGGGATACCAGAGAAGCATTTACAACCATTTGTGCCATAATTGCACAAGCTGTTTGTAAATAATTTCAGTGAGAAACCTAAAATTGCGAAAAAAATTACGTTTTTTTTAAATTTGATCGCATTTGGCGGTGAAATGGTGGCATTAAATTTACCAAAATGGGCCTAGATCAATACTTTGGGTTGTCTACTACTCTACACTAAAGCTAAAATTAACTCTACAAGCTCCCTACATGCTCCCTAATTAACCCCTTCACTGCTGGGCATAAAACACGTGTGGCGCGCAGTGGCATTTAGCAGCCTTCTAATTACCAAAAAGCAACGCCAAAGCCATATAAGTCTGCTATTTCTGAACAAAGGGGATCCCAGAGAAGCACTTACAACCATTTATGCCATAATTGCACAAGTTGTTTGTAAATAATTTCTGTGAGAAACCTAAAGTTTGTGAAAAAGTGAACATTTATTTTTATTTGATCGCATTTGGCGGTGAAATGGTGGCATGAAATATACCAAAATGGGCCTAGATCAATACTTTGGGATGTCTTCTAAAAAAAAAATATATACATGTCAAGGGATATTTAGGTATTCCTGACAGATATCAGGGTTCCAATGTAACTAGCGCTCATTTTGAAAAAAAGTGGTTTTGAAATAGCAAAGTGCTACTTGTATTTATGGCCCTATAACTTGCAAAAAAAGCAAAGAAGATGTAAACATTGGGTATTTCTAAACTCAGGACAAATTTTAGAAACTATTTAGCATGGTTGTTTTTTGGTGGTTGTAGATGTGTAACAGATTTTGGGGGTCAAAGTTAGAAAAAGTGTGTTTTTTTCCATTTTTTCCTCATATTTTATAATATTTTTAATAGTAAATTATAAGATATGATGAAAATAATGGTATCTTTAGAAAGTCCATTTAGTGGCGAGAAAAACGGTATATAATATGTGTGGGTACAGTAAACGAGTAAGAGGAAAATTACAGCTAAACACAAACACCGCAGAAATGTAAAAATAGCCCTGGTCCTTAAGGGAAAGAAATTGAAAAATGGCCGTGTCCTTAACCCCTTAATGACCATAGCACTTTTCCATTTTCTGTCCGTTTGGGACCAAGGCTACTTTTACATTTTTGCGGTGTTTGTGTTTAGCTGTAATTTTCCTCTTACTCATTTACTGTACCCACACATATTATATACCGTTTTTCTCGCCATTAAATGGACTTTCTAAAGATACCATTATTTTCATATCTTATAATTTACTATAAAAAAAGTTATAAAATATGAGGAAAAATTGAAAAAAAAAACACTTTTTCTAACTTTGACCCCCAAAATCTGTTACATATCTACAACCACCAAAAAACATCTATGCTAAATAGTTTCTAAATATTGTCCTGAGTTTAGATATACCCAATGTTTACATGTTCTTTGCTTTTTTTGCAAGTTATAGGGCAATAACTACAAGTAGCACTTTGTTATTTCCAAACCATTTTTTTTTTCAAAATTAGCGCTAGTTACATTAGAACACTGATATCTTTCAGGAATCTCTGAATATCCATTGACATGTATATATTTTTTTTTAGTAGACAACCCAAAGTATTGATCTAGGCCCATTTTGGTATATTTCATGCCACCATTTCACCCCCAAATGCGATTAAATACAAAAAATCGTTCACTTTTTCACAAATTTTTTCACAAACTTTAGGTTTCTCACTGAAATTATTTACAAACAGCTTGTGCAATTATGGCACAAATGGTTGTAAATTCTTCTCTGGGATCCCCTTTGTTCAGAAATAGCAGACATATATGGCTTTGGCGTTGCTTTTTGGTAATTAGAATGCCACTAAATGCCACTGCGCACCACACGTGTATTATGCCCAGCAGTGAAGGGGTTAATTAGGGAGCATGTAGGGAGCTTTTTGGGGTAATTTTAGCTTTAGTGTAGTGTAGTAGACAACCCCAAGTATTGATCTAGGCCCATTTTGGTATATTTCATGCCACCATTTCACCGCCAAATGCGATCAAATTAAAAAAAACGTTAAATTTTTCACAATTTTAGGTTTCTCACTGAAATCATTTACAAACAGCTTGTGCAGTTATGGCACAAATGGTTGTAAATGCTTCTCTGGGATCCCCTTTGTTCAGAAATAGCAGACATATATGGCTTTGGCGTTGCTTTTTGGTATTTTGAAGGCCACTAAATGCCGCTGCGCATCACACGTGTATTATGGCTAGCAGTGAAGGGGTTAATTAGGTAGCTTGTAGGGAGCTTGCAGGGTTAATATTAGATTTAGTGTAGAGCTCAGCCTCCCACCTGAAACATCAGACCCCCTGATCCCTCCCAAACAGCTCTCTTCCCTCCCCCACCCCACAATTGTCCCCGCCATCTTAAGTACTGGCAGAAAATCTGCCAGTACTAAAATAAAAGCTAAATTTGTTTTTTTGGTGTTTTTTTTTTAAAGCATACTTACATATGCTGCTGTGTACTATCCCCCCTTAGCCCCCAACCTCACTGATCCCCCCCAAACAGCTTCCTAACCCTCCCACTCTAACTTAATGGGCGCCATCTTGGGTACTGGCAGCTGTCTGCCAGTACCCAGTTTAGAAGAAAAAAGGTTTTTGTTTTACATTTTTTTAACTTTTCTGTAGTGTAGCTTCCCCCCACACAAAAACCAACCCCCCACACAAAAACCAACCCCCCACCCTTCCACGATCTCTTTTTGTGCTTTTTTTTTGTGTGCTTATGGCACTTTTAACTTTATACTTTTTATTAATTTTCCGTAGTGTAGCGGTTCCCACCCGCTCCCGCCCCGTGCACGCCCCCGGCGGTCCCGCCCCCGATCCCGCCCCCCTCGACGTCACACGGCACAGCGATGGCCGCCCACCCGCCTCCCAAGTCGGCTCCCACCCACCAACGATACCGGCCATCGATGTCCGGTGCAGAGAGGGCCACAGAGTGGCTCTCTCTGCATCGGATGGCCATGTAAGGTTATTGCAGGATGCCTCCATATCGAGGCATCACTGCAATAACCGGAAAGCAGCTGGAAGCAAGCAGGATCGCTTCCAGCTGCTTTCCACACCAAGGACGTGCAGGGTACGTCCTCAGGCGTTAACTGCCTTTTTTTTGAGGACGTACCCTGCACGTCCTCGGTCATTAAGGGGTTAAGGGGTTAAATCAATTTCTCCTCTTTGGAGTCTTAATTTGGTTCTGAAGCCTTTACAGGCTCCTCCTTTTGAGCCTATGCCTTCCTTGGACATTAAACTACTTTCTTGGAAAGTGTTGTCCCTTTTGGCTATCTCTTCTGCTAAAAGAGTTTACGATTTATCTGCTTTTATTTGTGAGTCTCCTTTTCTGATTTCCCATCAGGGTAAGGCAATTTTGCGGACTTCTTTTAAATTTCTACTTAAGGTTGTGAATTCTAACAACATTAATAGGGAAATTGTTGTTCCCTCTTTGTGTCCTAATCCTAAGATTTTTTTGGAGAGATCCTTACATTCTCTGGATGTTATAAGAGCTCTGAAATATTATGTGGAAGCTACTAAAGATTTCAGGAAGACCTCTAGTCTATTTGTTGTATTTTCTGGTTATAGGAAAGGTCAGAAAGCTTCTGCCATTTCCTTGGCACACCCTTTTTATGGTGGTTATGATTTTTTGTATTAAGCACAATTATATTTCCAGTTCCTTTTTTTTATGCTTTTTACTTTTCTTTATCACCCCACTACTTGGCTATTTGTTAAACTGAATTGTGGGTGTGGTAAGGGGTGTATTTATAGGCATTTTGAGGTTTGGGAAACTTTGCCCCTCCTGGTAGGTTTGTATATCCCATACGTCACTGTGACGAACCCAGGTTATCCAACCCTGCACCAGTCACTTATTTGGCACAGAAAGGGTTTTCAGCCCCCTTTTCTGTCACCTATAGCTCAAATGCTGCCACCACTTAAAATGTATTAAAGGGAAAATCTTAAGGAAAACCCCAGACTTTACACATTAACTCTAGAAATACAATTTACCAGAAAATAACCTAAAATTATACAGTTCTAATATTCCAGTCTCTTTCAGTAAAGTGGTTCAATTATTAGACAAAGGCCAAACTTAATAAAGGAATTATTTATTATGCCAAAAATATTATGCACAATGCATTAATAATAAAAAGTTGTTACAAATAAAATTACACACGCAAACAGTGTTTTAAAATAAAAAGGAGAAAAACAGAATTGAATACTTTACTAGCTTCAAGATCTGCGCCAGGGGAATGGCAAGAAAATGATGGCTCCTTACTTCTGTACAGCAGCTCCCCTTGTAAGAATGACAATCTTATTGTTAAAAAATAAGATTCTTAAACCTACTTCTCAGAGATCATGTTGCTTAACCACACCCTCCGGGGCGGGCTAAGAAACCCCACTGTCTTTACAAACTTCAATAGACTAAATTTCTTGCCTGAATTTATACAATCCATTATCATTCCTGCTAGGTAAGAAATTTCTATATTTACATATTTAGAACCTCTTAGTTTTATTGGGAGAACCAGTTTGATATCAAATATGCCATAGGTTGTCATATTTACCTGCCGTTAAGGTTATAACACTTTTAACCCACATATGTACATAATATACCAATGTCCTGTCAGTGACCTGATCAGTTTTTGTAATGAAGGGCCTGTTTTGCATCATGCATTCTATTGACAGCTTAAGCCATAAACTTTATCCTGTGTATCTCTGTGACTAAGAGCTTCAGTGATTTTATGACTCAATGCATACACACTAGCATTTGGTGGCTAGTTAGAGGGTTCTGGCACTTCAAAGAAAATACAAACACAATTCTTCTTGAAAACAAATAACTGTTTTGAGTGCAAGCTACACAAAGTTAACTCCTTAGGAGCTGAATCCTGAGATATTTGTGACACCTCCCCCAATAAGAGACGCAAAAGGGGGTGGCTACGAGCCACTCCCGATGCGTATCAAAAGGAGCTTCCCCTTGCGGTGAGAACACCATTGCCAGACAGATTGCACCTAGCAGTTTTGGCAGCAGGATGCCCTCCTTTTAAAAGTGACACACTAGTTGCTCTACCCAACCGATTGAATATATTGCAGGGCCCCTCCCATGCAGCCTCTAGTTTGTTCTGTCTCATGGGCGTGAGTACAAGAACCATCTCACACACTCCCTCTCTGGCAGTAAACTCCTGCAACTATTTTTGTGTGAATATGGCATCTCTGGGTTTTGCAGGTACCTCCCCCAATAAGGTTGGCATCTTATCCCTGAACAACACATCATCCCCTGTTACAGAGGTGCCTGTGAAACCTAGTGTCTTGCTACCTATGGTGTGCTCTCTAAGCATATTGTGTGCTGTCAGTTGCTGCTTAACTACCATAGGCTCTTGCCCTCCCACTGAAGTAGAATTCCTGTACTCCTGCACTCTGTTATGGTTGGTAGGGGGTTGACTAACTGCCCCCCTTCTCCTCACTGTGGGTTCTAACTGCTGGGGACACTGAGGCTGCACATCTATCAGTGTATTTGCTGAATGGCACGGTGGGGCTGTGTAAATACACTTCTCTGTACTCCTCCCCCCTGTGCCTGCAGTCTGTGTCAGTCTCTGTCCCCTAGCCTGTGCAGTCTGTTTATAGGTCACAGCTGAGGTTACTGGGGTCTCTGTCACCCACAATCTTTCACACTCATTCTGGGGGTCCCTCAAAGAGTATCATGTACCCTCCTCCCCCACACAGTCTGAAATCTGTGGCTTTGCTGCTTCTGTCCTAGAGTGGGCTAGTTTGCCCCCCTGCTCTCTCTCACAGTCGGTCTGCCACTTTGCATAATCACACAGAATCTGGTATCCTTTTGACACTGGTGCAGACAAGCACACATCTTCCTTCTGCCATTTATCCCAACTATTGTGTCTTTTCACAGTGTACAGAATTGTCCCTGGCAGAGACTGGCACACATCATCCAGCGGCCCAGTCACCCAGTCATTCTCTCCCCCGTCAATCTCACCTCCTTCTATAGAATACACTGATTCAATCACAGACAGACACGCACCCCTCATCTGCCTTCTCTCACAGACAAGCTCTTCCCGTACAGCTAAACTTGGTTCCGGCACAGACAGACCCACACAGTCTATCTGCCTTTCTCCCCCAACAGCTAACGGTAATTCTGCCGATACTGCTGGTTTAAGTACAGGAAGACACACACAGTCTGTCTGTCGTTCTCCCCAGTCAGTCTCTTCTCTCACAGATTCACCTCTCAGCACAGACACCCCCAGTTCAGGCACAGCCCTGCGCACACATGCACTCTGTCCTCCCTCCTGGTCATAATGTCTCTGAGCATTTTTACACACAGCCCTTTCCACATAAGGGTCTGCAACTAATGTCACTAGGTCACATGTAGCATTGTCAGGCACATAAAGAGATAACAATCTACCCAAATCAGTACCCAGTAAAACATCATTAGGAATATTTTCAGATACCCCCACATTTCTTAAACCTCTCCCCACTCCCCAATCAAGATATATACGTGCCATAGGCACTGCAAGTTTCATTCCCCCAATCCCTTTAACTGCTAGAGTCTTTCCAGGGATAATGTTCTCAGAGTTCACTAGCTTTGGATGCACCATAGTCACTTCTGCACCTGTGTCCCTTAGCCCTAGGGTTACCTTATCTCCAACAGTCACAGGTTGCAGGTTCTCATGGTTGTTTTCCTCTGGACAGGTAACAAACAAAACAGATGCTGGTACTTCTGAGGGATTACTCCCTCCATCTGATTGCCCCAAGTTAATCCTCTCTGGGCAAGTGGAGCTGATGTGGCCCACTTTGTTGCAAATAAAACATCTGCGGGTATCCCCCTGCCCAGATGCAGCACTCGCCCCTACTTTCCCAGAGGGAGCAGACACACTGGATAAAGGCACAGCAGGCTTTGTGAAGGGGGGTCGTGCAGCAGCTCCTTTACAGGTGGATCCCCCCTTAGAAAAGGATTTCCTCCCATTCTCTGGAGACCTGTTAGCTGTGTAAAAATCAGCCAGCTCGCCAGCTTCCAATGCTGTTATGGGCTTCCGATCTAAAACCCATTCTTGAACTCCGGCTGGGCACAGCTGCATAAATTGCTCCTTCACAATCAAATCTTCCAGCTCCTCCAATAGTGGCAACTTTTAATCCTCTGACCCACTGTTTAAAGGCTGTCCTCAAGTTTCCAACAGCTGTAATATAGCTCTCTGACACACCTTTCTGCAGGGAACGGAATTTCTTTCGGTAAACTTCAGGAGTAAGATTGTATCTCCTCTGCAGGGCAGCTTTAATGGAATCATAGTCCTGATCAAACTCTGGGGGTAGTTCAGCAAACGCCTCCAGTGCAGGACCTTTCAGGCCAGGGGTAAGGTACTTGGCCCACTGCTCCCTTGGCAACTGGAACTGTCTGCACACTTTCTCAAAGCTACGCAGGAATACATCCACATCTCCATCTTTCTCCAGGGTGGGAAAATTCTCTGCACGCACTCTGGGAGCAGGGAGGTCTCTAGGTTCACTAACAACAGGTGAGACCATCCCTCTCTCCAACCGTGCAAGCTGTAGCTGATACTCTCTCTCTGCCTGTCGTTCAGCAGCCTGTCTCTCAGCTGCCAGAGACGCCTGTCTCTCAGCCACAGCAGCTTGTCGTTCAGCAGCCTGTCTTTCATAAAACTTTGTAATCCGTTCCATGCGCAAACTTGCATCCACTGAGCCCATATGTTTAAGAACAGTTTGCAAATAACAGTCCAAGGGATCCCCAGATTCTGATGAATCGCTGCCCCCAGCTGCAGACATCTCTCCTGAGACCTCAACTGGTGTGATTTGGCTGTTATCATATTCAACAAGAGCTTGTATTAGTAAATCTTTGTTCTTTGAACGTGTTGGAATATCCCGCTCCTGGCATAGGAGTATAAGTGCCTCTTTAGATCGCTGCTCGTATGCCTCCATAGCAAAAATAAAATAGAAAAGAACAACAGAGAATAGGGAAGGGGACTGTTTGCAATGTGTCACTATATAATGCACTGAGTTTTAGCCTTTGGAAATTGTAAGAAACAATCTCTTTTAGTACCGGGATTTCCACACTAGCAAATCCACAAGCACTAAAATCTAATAATAAAAAAAATTATCTACACCGCTGCCCACCAATTTGTGACGAACCCAGGTTATCCAACCCTGCACCAGTCACTTATTTGGCACAGAAAGGGTTTTCAGCCCCCTTTTCTGTCACCTATAGCTCAAATGCTGCCACCACTTAAAATTTATTAAAGGGAAAATCTTAAGGAAAACCCCAGACTTTACACATTAACTCTAGAAATACAATTTAGCAGAAAATAACCTAAAATTATACAGTTCTAATATTCCAGTCTCTTTCAGTAAAGTGGTTCAATTATTAGACAAAGGCCAAACTTAATAAAGGAATTATTTATTATGCCAAAAATATTATGCACAATGCATTAATAATAAAAAGTTGTTACAAATAAAATTACACACGCAAACAGTGTTTTAAAATAAAAAGGAGAAAAACAGAATTGAATACTTTACTAGCTTCAAGATCTGCGCCAGGGGAATGGCAAGAAAATGATGGCTCCTTACTTCTGTACAGCAGCTCCCCTTGTAAGAATGACAATCTTATTGTTAAAAAATAAGATTCTTAAACCTACTTCTCAGAGATCATGTTGCTTAACCACACCCTCCGGGGCGGGCTAAGAAACCCCACTGTCTTTACAAACTTCAATAGACTAAATTTCTTGCCTGAATTTATACAATCCATTATCATTCCTGCTAGGTAAGAAATTTCTATATTTACATATTTAGAACCTCTTAGTTTTATTGGGAGAACCAGTTTGATATCAAATATGCCATAGGTTGTCATATTTACCTGCCGTTAAGGTTATAACACTTTTAACCCACATATGTACATAATATACCAATGTCCTGTCAGTGACCTGGTCAGTTTTTGTAATGAAGGGCCTTTTTTGCATCATGCATTCTATTGACAGCTTAAGCCATAAACTTTATCCTGTGTATCTCTGTGACTAAGAGCTTCAGTGATTTTATGACTCAATGCATACACACTAGCATTTGGTGGCTAGTTAGAGGGTTCTGGCACTTCAAAGAAAATACAAACACAATTCTTCTTGAAAACAAATAACTGTTTTGAGTGCAAGCTGCACAAAGTTAACTCCTTAGGAGCTGAATCCTGAGATATTTGTGACAGTCACTAGCTCATGGACTCTTGCCAATATGAAAGAAATTAATTTATCAGGTAAGTTCTTACATAAATAGTTTTTTTGCTGTAACAAACTTGATCACATATTAGTAATTTATTCTCATGAAAAGTTCTATAAAACACAACGCTTACAGGATCAATCTAATGCACAAATGACATGCTGTAATGTTTCCTTTCTGTGTGTGTGTTTTTTATATGCTCCTATTTATTGTTAATTTGCTAAGAAAAAAACCCAATTCCAGTACCAGTAGTAACCTCCTATTCATAACAGGTACCTTGGGTGCGATCCGATATACGGCGCAGGTTTCGGCGCAAGTGCGGAAACCTGCGCCGTCCGTAGTTTCAGCTCGCACATCGAGCTATCACATATACGGCGCCGGCAGTTGCTAAAGTGACTTACGGCACTTTAGAAACTTCCGCCGCATACAAAAACAAACTAAAGTATAAAATCTTACATGTCTAACACGCCTACCAAACATCATCCCGACACGTATACCCCTCTATCCGCAATCCCCCCTCTCACTCCTAACAATAAATGTATCAAACCCCTAAACCGCCGCTCCGGGACCCCGCCGCCAGCTACATTAAATGTATAACCCCCTAATCTGATCCCCCTACACCGCCGCCATCTATATTAAATGTATTACCCCCTAATATGATTCCCCTACACCGCCGCCAGCTATATTAAATTTATTACCCCCTAATGTGAGCCCCCTACCCCGCCTCCACCTACATTAACTATTTCTTTCATGTAATTAACAAGAGTCCATGAGCTAGTGACGTATGGGATATACATTCCTACCAGGAGGGGCAAAGTTTCCCAAACCTTAAAATGCCTATAAATACACCCCTCACCACACCCACAAATCAGTTTTACAAACTTTGCCTCCAAGGGAGGTGGTGAAGTAAATTTGTGCTAGATTCTACGTTGATATGTGCTCCGCAGCAAGTTGGAGCCCGGTTTTCCTCTCAGCGTGCAGTGAATGTCAGAGGGATGTGAGGAGAGTATTGCCTATTGAATGCAGTGATCTCCTTCTACGGGGTCTATTTCATAAGGTTCTCTGTTATCGGTCGTAGAGATTCATCTCTTACCTCCCTTTTCAGATCGACGATATACTCTTATATTTACCATTTCCTCTACTGATTCTCGTTTCAGTACTGGTTTGGCTTTCTACAAACATGTAGATGAGTGTCCTGGGGTAAGTAAGTCTTATTTTCTGTGACACTCTAAGCTATGGTTGGGCACTTTATTTATAAAGTTCTAAATATATGTATTCAAACATTTATTTGCCTTGACTCAGAATGTTCAACTTTCCTTATTTCCAGACAGTCAGTTTCATATTTGGGATTATGCTTTAAATTATCATATTTTTTCTTACCTCAAAAATTTGACTTTTTTCCCTGTGGGCTGTTAGGCTCGCGGGGGCTGAAAATGCTTCATTTTATTGCGTCATTCTTGGCGCGGACTTTTTTGGCGCAAAAATTCTTTTCCGTTTCCGGCGTCATACGTGTCGCCGGAAGTTGCGTCATTTTTTGACGTTATTTTGCGCCAAAAATGTCGGCGTTCCGGATGTGGCGTCATTTTTGGCGCCAAAAGCATTTAGGCGCCAAATAATGTGGGCGTCTTATTTGGCGCCAAAAAATATGGGCGTCGCTTTTGTCTCCACATTATTTCAGTCTCATTTTTCATTTGCTTCTGGTTGCTAGAAGCTTGATGTTTGGCATTTTTTTCCCATTCCTGAAACTGTCTTATAAGGAATTTGATCTATTTTGCTTTATATGTTGTTTTTTCTCTTACATATTGCAAGATGTCTCACGTTGCATCTGAGCCAGAAGATACTACAGGAAAACCACTGCCTGCTGGATCTACCAAAGCTAAGTGTATCTGCTGTAAACTTTTGGTAGCTATTCCTCCAGCTGTTGTTTGTAATAATTGTCATGACAAACTTGTTAAAGCAGATAATATTTCCTTTAGTGATGTACCATTGCCTGTTGCAGTTCCCTCAACATCTAAGGTGCAGAATGTTCCTGATAACATAAGAGATTTTGTTTCTGAATCCATAAAGAAGGCTTTGTCTGTTATTTCTCCTTCTAGTAAACGTAAAAAGTCTTTTAAATCTTCTCTCTCTACAGATGAATTTTTAAATGAACACCATCATTCTGATTCTTTGGACTCTTCTGGTTCAGAGGATTCTGTCTCAGAGATTGATGCTGATAAATCTTCATATTTATTTAAGATGGAATTTATTCGCTCTTTACTTAAAGAAGTACTAATTGCTTTAGAAATAGAGGATTCTAGTCCTCTTGATACTAATTCTATACGTTTGGATAAGGTTTTTAAAGCTCCTGCGGTTATTCCAGAAGTCTTTCCTGTTCCTAATGCTATTTCTGCAGTAATTGCTAAGGAATGGGATAAATTGGGTAATTCATTTACTCCTTCTAAACGTTTTAAGCAATTATATCCTGTTCCGCCTGACAGGTTAGAATTTTGGGACAAAATCCCTAAAGTTGATGGGGCTATTTCTACCCTTGCTAAACGTACTACCATTCCTACGTCAGATGGTACCTCGTTTAAAGATCCTTTAGATAGAAAAATTGAATCTTTTCTAAGAAAAGCTTATCTATGTTCAGGTAATCTTCTTAGACCTGCTATATCATTGGCTGATGTTGCTGCAGCTTCAACTTTTTGGTTGGAAACTCTAGCGCAACAAGTAACAAATCGTGATTCTCATGATATTATTATTCTTCTCCAGCATGCTAATAATTTCATCTGTGATGCCATTTTTGATATTATTAGAGTTGATGTTAGATTTATGTCTCTGGCTATCTTAGCCAGAAGAGCTTTATGGCTTAAGACTTGGAATGCTGATATGGCTTCTAAATCAACTCTACTTTCCATTTCTTTCCAGGGAAACAAATTATTTGGTTCTCAGTTGGATTCTATTATTTCAACTGTTACTGGTGGGAAAGGAACTTTTTTACCACAGGATAAAAAGTCTAAAGGTAAAAACAGGGCTAACAATCGTTTTCGTTCCTTTCGTTTCAACAAAGAACAAAAGCCTGATCCTTCGTCCTCAGGAGCAGTTTCAGTTTGGAAACCATCTCCAGTCTGGAATAAATACAAGCCTGCTAGAAAGGCAAAGCCTGCTTCTAAGTTCACATGAAGGTACGGCCCTCATTCCAGTTCAGCTGGTAGGGGGCAGGTTACGTTTTTTCAAAGAAATTTGGATCAATTCTGTTCACAATCTTTGGATTCAGAACATTGTTTCAGAAGGGTACAGAATTGGTTTCAAGATGAGACCTCCTGCAAAGAGATTTTTTCTTTCCCATGTCCCAGTAAATCCAGTGAAAGCTCAAGCATTTCTGAATTGTGTTTCAGATCTAGAGTTGGCTGGAGTAATTATGCCAGTTCCAGTTCCGGAACAGGGGATGGGGTTTTATTCAAATCTCTTCATTGTACCAAAGAAGGAGAATTCCTTCAGACCAGTTCTGGATCTAAAATTATTGAATCGTTATGTAAGGATACCAACGTTCAAGATGGTAACTGTAAGGACTATATTGCCTTTTGTTCAGCAAGGGAATTATATGTCCACAATAGATTTACAGGATGCATATCTGCATATTCCAATTCATCCAGATCATTATCAGTTCCTGAGATTCTCTTTTCTAGACAAGCATTACCAATTTGTGGCTCTACCGTTTGGCCTTGCTACAGCTCCAAGAATTTTCACAAAGATTCTCGGTGCCCTTCTGTCTGTAATCAGAGAACAGGGTATTGTGGTATTTCCTTATTTGGACGATATCTTGGTACTTGCTCCGTCTTTACATTTAGCAGAGTCTCATACGAATCGACTTGTGTTGTTTCTTCAAGATCATGGTTGGAGGATCAATTTACCAAAAAGTTCTTTGATTCCTCAAACAAGGGTAACCTTTCTGGGTTTCCAGATAGATTCAGTGTCCATGACTTTGTCTTTAACAGACAAGAGACGTCTAAAATTGATTACAGCCTGTCGAAACCTTCAGTCTCAATCATTCCCTTCGGTAGCCTTATGCATGGAAATTCTAGGTCTTATGACTGCTGCATCGGACGCGATCCCCTTTGCTCGTTTTCACATGCGACCTCTTCAGCTCTGTATGCTGAACCAATGGTGCAGGGATTACACGAAGATATATCAATTAATATCTTTAAAACCGATTGTTCGGCACTCTCTAACGTGGTGGACAGATCACCATCGTTTAATTCAGGGGGCTTCTTTTGTTCTTCCGACCTGGACTGTAATTTCAACAGATGCAAGTCTCACAGGTTGGGGAGCTGTGTGGGGATCTCTGACGGCACAAGGAGTTTGGGAATCTCAGGAGGTGAGATTACCGATCAATATCTTGGAACTCCGTGCAGTTTTCAGAGCTCTTCAGTTTTGGCCTCTTCTGAAGAGAGAATCGTTCATTTGTTTTCAGACAGACAATGTCACAACTGTGGCATACATCAATCATCAAGGAGGGACTCACAGTCCTCTGGCTATGAAAGAAGTATCTCGAATTTTGGTTTGGGCGGAATCCAGCTCCTGTCTAATCTCTGCGGTTCATATCCCAGGTGTAGACAATTGGGAAGCGGATTATCTCAGTCGCCAAACGTTGCATCCGGGCGAATGGTCTCTTCACCCAGAGGTATTTCTTCAGATTGTTCAATTGTGGGGGCTCCCAGAGATAGATCTGATGGCCTCTCATCTAAACAAGAAACTTCCCAGGTATCTGTCCAGATCCCGGGATCCTCAGGCGGAGGCAGTGGATGCATTATCACTTCCTTGGAAGTATCATCCTGCCTATATCTTTCCGCCTCTAGTTCTTCTTCCAAGAGTAATCTCCAAGATTCTGAGGGAATGCTCGTTTGTTCTGCTAATAGCTCCGGCATGGCCTCACAGGTTTTGGTATGCGGATCTTGTCCGGATGGCATCTTGCCAGCCATGGACTCTTCCGTTAAGACCGGACCTTCTGTCACAAGGTCCTTTTTTCCATCCGGATCTGAAATCCTTAAATTTAAAGGTATGGAGATTGAACGCTTGATTCTTGGTCAAAGAGGTTTCTCTGACTCCGTGATTAATACTATGTTACAGGCTCGTAAATCTGTATCTCGAGAGATATATTATAGAGTCTGGAAGACTTATATTTCTTGGTGTCTTTCTCATCATTTTTCTTGGCATTCTTTTAGAATACCGAGAATTTTACAGTTTCTTCAGGATGGTTTAGATAAGGGTTTGTCCGCAAGTTCTTTGAAAGGACAAATCTCCGCTCTTTCTGTTCTTTTTCACAGAAAGATTGCTATTCTTCCTGATATTCATTGTTTTGTACAAGCTTTGGTTCGTATAAAACCTGTCATTAAGTCAATTTCTCCTCCTTGGAGTTTGAATTTGGTTCTGGGAGCTCTTCAAGCTCCTCCGTTTGAACCTATGCATTCATTGGACATTAAATTACTTTCTTGGAAAGTTTTGTTCCTTTTGGCCATCTCTTCTGCTAGAAGAGTTTCTGAATTATCTGCTCTTTCGTGTGAGTCTCCTTTTCTGATTTTTCATCAGGATAAGGTGGTGTTGCGAACTTCTTTTGAATTTTTACCTAAAGTTGTGAATTCCAACAACATTAGTAGAGAAATTGTGGTTCCTTCATTATGTCCTAATTCTAAGGAGAAATCATTGCATTCTTTGGATGTTGTTAGAGCTTTGAAATATTATGTTGAAGCTACGAAATCTTTCCGTAAGACTTCTAGTCTATTTGTTATCTTTTCCGGTTCTAGGAAAGGCCAGAAAGCTTCTGCCATTTCTTTGGCATCTTGGTTGAAATCTTTAATTCATCTTGCCTATGTTGAGTCGGGTAAAATTCCGCCTCAAAGAATTACAGCTCATTCTACTAGGTCAGTATCTACTTCCTGGGCGTTTAGGAATGAAGCTTCGGTTGACCAGATCTGCAAAGCAGCAACTTGGTCCTCTTTGCATACTTTTACTAAATTCTACCATTTTGATGTATTTTCTTCTTCTGAAGCAGTTTTTGGTAGAAAAGTTCTTCAGGCAGCGGTTTCAGTTTGAATCTTCTGCTTATGTTTTTTGTTAAACTTTATTTTGGGTGTGGATTATTTTCAGCAGGAATTGGCTGTCTTTATTTTATCCCTCCCTCTCTAGTGACTCTTGTGTGGAAAGATCCACATCTTGGGTAGTCATTATCCCATACGTCACTAGCTCATGGACTCTTGTTAATTACATGAAAGAAAACATAATTTATGTAAGAACTTACCTGATAAATTCATTTCTTTCATATTAACAAGAGTCCATGAGGCCCACCCTTTTTTGTGGTGGTTATGATTTTTTTGTATAAAGCACAATTATTCCAATTCCTTATTTTATATGCTTCGCACTTTTTTTCTTATCACCCCACTTCTTGGCTATTCGTTAAACTGATTTGTGGGTGTGGTGAGGGGTGTATTTATAGGCATTTTAAGGTTTGGGAAACTTTGCCCCTCCTGGTAGGAATGTATATCCCATACGTCACTAGCTCATGGACTCTTGTTAATATGAAAGAAATGAATTTATCAGGTAAGTTCTTACATAAATTATGTTATTACCCCCTAATGTGAGCCCCCTACCCCGCCGCCACCTACATTAATTATATTACCCCCTAATGTGAGCCCCCTACCCCGCCGCCACCTATTTTAACTATATTAACCCCTAGTATGATCCCCCTACACCGCTGCCACCTATATTAAATTTATTAACCCCTAATATAATTCCCCCACACCGCCGCCACCTATATTAAATTTAGTAACCCCTAATCTAATCCCCCTACACCGCCACCTATATTAAAATTTATTAACCCCTAATCTAATCCCCCTACACCGCCACCACCTATATTAAATGTATTAACCCCTAATCTAATCCCCTACACCGCCACCTATATTAAATTTATTAACCCCTAATCTAATCCCCCTACACCGCCGCCACCTATATTAAATATATTAACCCCTAATCTAATCCCCCTACACCGCCGCCACCTATATTAAATATATTAACCACTAAACCTAAGTCTAACCCTAACACCCCCTAACTTAATTATTATTGAAATAAATCTAAATAATATTAATATTATTAACTAAATTATTTCTATTTAAAACTAAATACTTACCTATAAAATAAACCCTAAAATAGCTACAATGTAATTAATAATTACATTGTAGCTATTTTAGGGTTTATATTTATTTTACTGGTAACTTTGTATTTATTTTAACTAGGTACAATAGCTATTAAATAGTTAATAACTATTTAATAGCTACCTAGTTAAAATAATTACCAAATTACCTGTAAAATAAATCCTAACCTAAGTTACCATTACACCTAACACTACCCTATCAATAAATTAATGAAATAAACTACAATTATCTCAACTAAAATACAATTAATCTATATTACAAAAAAAAAACACTAAATTACAAAACATAAAAAAAATAACAAGAATTTTAAGATAATTACACCTATTCTAAGCCCCCTATTAAAATTAAAAAAAGCCCCCAAAAATAATAAAATTGCCCTACCCTATACTAAATTAAAAAAGTAATCAGCTCTATTACCAGCCCTTAAAAGGGCCTTTTGCGGGGCATTGCCCCAAAGTAATCAGCTCTTTTACCTGTAAAAAAAAGAACAACCCCCCCATTACCACCCACACACCCCTACTCTAAAACCCACCCGATCCCCCCTTAAAAAAACCTAAATCTAACCCCCAAGTGGTCCTTACATGTCCTGAAGACCGGCGGAGAAGGTCCTGTTCCAGGCGGTGAAGTCTTCTTCCAAGCGGCGACCTCTTCTTCTTCCAGGAACCAGGTGGCACGGAGCGGAGGAGTTGAAGACCGATGACCGCGGAGCTGAAGACCGTCCACTCTGGAACTGAAGATCAACGACGCTGAAACTGAAGACCGGAGCCATGGAGCGTGGAGGATCCTCTTCATAGATCTCCGCCATACACTGAATAGGATTTCAAGATACGCGATTAAAAATGGCGTCCCTTGAATTCCTATTGGCTGATTTGAGCCTTCAAATTCAAATCAGCCAATCGGATGAGAGCTACTTTAATTCTATTGGCTGATTTGAATAGCCAATAGAATAAGAGCTACTGTAATTCTATTAGCTATTGAAATCAGCCAATAGAATTAAAGTAGCTCTTATCCGATTGGCTGTTTTGAATTTGAAGGCTCAAATCAGCCAATAGGAATTCAAGGGACGACATTTTTAATCGCGTACCTTGAATTCCTATTCAGTGTACGGCGGAGATCGTATGAAGAGGATCCTCCATGCTCCATGGCTCCGGTCTTCAGTTCCAGCATCGCCGGTCTTCAGTTCCAGAGTGGATGATCTTCAGCTCCGCGGTCATCGGTCTTCAACTCCTCCGCTCCACGCCGGCTGGTTCCTGGAAGAAGAAGAGGTCGCCGCTTGGAAGAAGACTTCACCGTCTGGAACGGGACCTTCTCCCCCGGTCTTCAGGACAGGTAAGGACCACTTGGGGGTTAGACTTAGGTTTTTTTAAGGGGGGATTGGGTGGGTTTTAGAGTAGGGGTGTGTGGGTGGTGGGTTGTAATGGGGGGGATTGTTCTTTTTTTTACAGGTAATAGAGCTGATTACTTTTTTAATTTAGTATAGGGTAGGGAAATTTTATTATTTTGGGGGGCTTTTTTATTTTATTAGGGGGCTTAGATTAGGTGTAATTAGCTTAAAATTCTTGTAATCTTTTTTTATGTTTTGTAATTTAGTGTTTGTTTGTTTTTGTAATATAGATTAGTGTATTTAATTGTATTTTAGTTGAGATAATTGTAGTTTATTTAATTAATTTATTGATAGGGTAGTGTTAGGTGTAATGGTAACTTAGGTTAGGATTTATTTTACAGGTAATTTGGTAATTATTTTAACTAGGTAGTTATTAAATAGTTATTAACTATTTTATAGCTATTGTACCTAGTTAAAATAAATACAAAGTTACCTGTAAAATAAATATAAACCCTAAAATAGCTACAATGTAATTATTAATTATATTGTAGCTATCTTAGGGTTTATTTTATAGGTAAGTATTTAGTTTTAAATAGGAATAATTTAGTTAATAATATTAATATTATTTAGATTTATTTCAATAATAATTAAGTTAGGGGGTGTTAGGGTTAGACTTAGGTTTAGTGGTTAATATATTTAATATAGGTGGCGGCGGTGTAGGGGGATTAGATTAGGGGTTAATATATTTAATATAGGTGGCGGCGGTGTAGGGGGATTAGATTAGGGGTTAATACATTTAATATAGCTGGCGGCGGGGTAGGGGGCTCACATTAGGGGGTAATAAATGTAATCTAGCTGGCGGCGGGGTAGGGGTCTCAGATTAGGGGGTAATAAATTTAATATAGCTGGCGGCGGTGTAGGAGAATCATATTAGGGGGTAATACATTTAATATAGCTGGCGGCGGTGTAGGGGGGTCAGATTAGGGGGTTATACATTTAATGTAGCTGGGGGCAGGGTCCGGGAGCGGCGGTTTAGGGGTTAGGCACTTTATTAAAGATTGCGGTTGACAGGTAGATAGACATTGCGCATGCGTTAAGTGTTAGGTTTTTTTTGCAGGTAGTTTAGGGAGTTACGGGGCTCCAATACTCCGCGTAAGGCTTACTACGCCTGCATTTTGTGGCGAGGTGAAAATGGAGTAAGATTTCTCCATTTTCGCCACGTAAGTCCTTACGCTGTATATTGGATACCAAACTGCGCAGGTTTGGTATATCACTCTATGGGACAAAAAACTACGGCCGAAGGGTGAAATATACGAGCGTAACTTCTAGGTTACGCTGTATATAGTATACCAAACCAGCGCAAAATTTGCCGTCGCCGGCTTCTGCGGGCGACGCTGCATATTGGATCGGGCCCCTTATCTTTGTGGAGCATTTACTAAACTTGTCATCTATACAATAACCCATTCAGGTCATGTCTACCAAATATTAAGTCGTACACCTCTGTTGCTTAGTTATCTCATCTATGCTCCTACCCCCATAATTAATATACTCTAGCAAGGTAAATTTGTCTTATTTTTTTTGCGGTTTACCTCGCAAAATACCGCAATAATAATCTCAATTTAATTAAAACTAACTATAATATTATGTGATGCTTATTGAATTAGATCTATTTATAGATAAGGCCCTCAACTATAATCAAGACATGACTAATTTGCTTTTCTCCTTTTTTCTTACTGGTATATTGCTATATATTTGGATTGGTCTAATGGGAGGACAGGCTACCTTATGCTCTCTTACACTGTTAGCTGCCGATGGGTATAGGGCCCATACCTACGTGGCAATAAGTATTACTTAACTTGTGTATCTATTATATCAACTCCTTATAACTATTGTTCTTCCTCTTTATTTCTGTTCCTCCCCATATCCTTACCTCTATATATTTTTACCAATATTGGACTTATGATATTTTGTCTTATAAACAGAAAGCTTAGGCTAAAGGTGCACCTAGTGATCAACATTTTATTGATCAGACTTTTAGTCCTTTATTTAACAGAGTGTACACTTACAATTTAGATCTTTGAGGAACTCTATGGCAAGATCGTATTCACATAAAACTTAAAGGGACAGTCAACACCCGATGCAACTTAACTCCATACCTTAGATCAGGAATAGAAGATGCAACTGCACCGCATCGCATTGTTGATGAGCTCTAACGTATAAGAGTAATCACCCAAAATACATATGTTTATTCTGTGTAGATATGGCCGCCAAACTCCCCCCCCCCCCACACTGTTACGTATTTTTTTTTTAATTGAATCTTCCAATCATAATCCAATCCTCGGTTAGATTAACACGCGTTCACAGAGAATTGCGCATACGCATTGGATTAGGAACAACTCAATCTAGCCACTAAGGTAATCACAGCAGCACTTACGATTTCGGCTTGCGTTTGCGAGCGGGCAGAAGATAATGCGCATTATCAAAACACCAACGTAACCCTTTGGAACATGAACGAGCAGGGAAAATATTAGAGAAGGGGACGAAGATGGAGGAGTTTGGCGGCCATATCTACACAGAATAAACATATGTATTTTGGGTGATTACTTCTATACCGTTAGAGCTCATCAACATGCGATGCGGTGCAGTTGCATCTTCTAGTCCTGATCTAAGGTATGGAGTTAAGTTGCATCGGGTGTTGACTGTCCCTTTAAATTTCACATATTCTATTATACTTTTACTAAGATACATAAGTTTATTCATACCAGTTCAGTTTTAGCTGTGTCAGTTTTATCTTGTTAAAGAAAAAAAAAAGAGGTTCACTTTAGTGACCCAAAAGTGGTCCAATTTGGATTGAGAGGGCGAGTACTATGCATATTTATGTTTTGGAAATGTATCATACGACTTTGTATTATACATGCATTGTTATTTCCCTTTATGTAACTCATGACACAATTTCTTTGTATTTTCTTTATTGAGACATTTTATTTTGTAAGCCCTGAATTTAACCTCAATAAAAATGTAATAAAAAAAAATGTATTCCCTGATTCATGAAAAGAATAATATGGGTTTCATGTCCCTTTAATTAAAAGCTGTACATGATTATTTACATTGGAGTCCTGGCTGGGAATCTATTGCTCACAATGTGTTCAAAGCAAAGGTTAGCCTGAGAATAGTTTCTAGATGCGTTAGTTATCCTGTGTTGATGGAGCAGCAAGGCATTACTGGGAGCTAGCTGAACACACCTGGTGAGCCAATAAAAAGAGGCATAATGTGCAACCACCAGTCAGCATCTAGCCCTCAGAAGTGCATTGCTGACCCTGAGCCTATCTAGGTATGCTTTTAAACAAAGTATACTAAGAAAACAAATCAAACTAAATATTAAAAGAAAAATTGGAAAGTTGATTATAATTGAATACTCTGGATCATTATAGTTGAATTTTGAATTTACTATCCCTTTAACAATCTTATATTCCACACAGCCCTTGCTTGTACACTCTATTATTGTCTGTTTTATAGCTGTCCCTAATTATCCTCAGCAGAAGAGATATATAAGGGGGAAACCTAGGTTTCAACATGGTGGTGCCCCTTAACTTTATAGAAACTCAGTAAAGGAAAATGGGACAAAATGGATAATGAAAGTATATGGCAATGTATGTTATAGCAGATATTTATTTAAACGGTTTTCTCTAAACAGTTTTTTTTTCATTTGTATGCAGATAATACTGAGTGGGCTATTGCTTTGTAATTAATGCACAGCATTGGTCTTGCTCTTGCTTTGCAGTTTTACAGTGCGTGGCTGTGCACCAGCTGTGCTGTTTTACAGCTCTGGCAGTTGACATGTTTTAGTAGAAAGAAAGAAAAATATATAACTATGTTCTTAATTCTATCTATAAAACTGATCTCTTTCCCAAATCAAAAATGGTCGCCTTGAGTTTGCCTTTCGCTTCTATGGTTACAGTTGGGCTACGTCATGTTGGAACCGCCTACTTTTCTACCAGTCTGTCTATGATTTGTGGGTCTACACATCAATATCTGCTCTATTACAGGACGGCTGTAAATAGATAGATAGTTTAGCCAATCGGTATTCCGAATGAGCCCTTCGTCGTCCAATCAGAACGCAAACTCAAGACAAGAGATCTGCGGAGAAGGTGGAAGTGCTAGCGGATTGTACAGGGGCTGATTTCGGTAAGAGGTGAGGGGGAAAGATGCGGGCTGCTGAGGCCTTGTATAGTAAACTTACAAAAAAAAACAGCACATTAGAGATAGAGGGATCTTGGGTTTACTGTCCTTTTAAATGTAACCCCATTGGCTGCCAAAAAGATGTGCAGCAAATTGCTGTGTAATGCCTAGCAGAGCATCTGGCAGCTAAGGGGTTAACCTGGGAACTGGATAAATAAATGAGTTGTATTAACCCAACAGCCACACACGTCTGGTGCCAATAAATCAAAGGTGTTACTGCTAGGTGCACATATAATAGCATTATTATTAGCCACATATAAAGATATTTGTTAAAGGGACATGGTGGAAGTGAAAAGTTACCCTATTGGCAACGTGGGATTATGCATAGCATACGTGCGTACCTCAGTAAGCAAGATGATTGGCTGCAACCATATGGGTTTTTATAGCTTATATGGCTGATTTCAGGTTGCACAAAAGACAAGCAACACAGGGAAAAATGGCCACAATAACATTTGTATTCATTGTCTGTTTAGAGCAGGGGTCAGCAACCTTTATGCTGTCTGAGCATCATGGGAAATGTAGTTCCAAATAATCTGGGGTACCAAGGTTGCTGTCCCCTGGTTTAGAGAACGCCCTTGTTAAAATCTCACCATTATAACCTAATACTATATGTGTTCTGAGTGCCACCTTGGGCAGTCCTAGGTTTGTCACCTCTAGGCCAGGGGTTAAAGGGAAATGAAACCCAAATCTTCATGATTCAGATAGAACATACCATTTTAAACAACTTTCCAATCTACATATATAATTTGCTTTTTTTCTCTTGCTATCCTTTGTTAAAAACAATATAGGTAGGCTCAAGGTGCAGCAAATCACTACTGGGAGCTAACTTCTGATTGACGGATGCACACATATGCCTCTTGTCATTGGCTTACCTGTGTTCAGCTAGCTCCCAGTAGTGCATTGCTACTTCTTCAACAAAGGATACCAAGAAAATAAATCAAATTTGATAATATAACTAAAATGGAAAGTTGTTTAAAACTATGTTCTTTCTGAATCATGAAAGAAAAAAATGTGGGTTTCATGTCCCTTTAAGGTTAGAATAGGAGATTAGGGTTATAATAAGGCCAGGGATTTGGGACTGGGATTAAATTTGGGTTAATCCTTTGGGGGTCAGAGCGGCTGCTATGAATATGAGGCAACATTTCCTACAAAACCTAAATTGCCCGAGTGCTCATGAAAATGTGTGTGTGAGAGTGTGTGTGTGTGTATGAGTGTGTGTGTGTATGAGAGTGTGTGTGTGTATGAGAGTGTGTGTGTGTATGAGAGTGTGTGTGTGTGAGAGTGTGTGTGTGTGAGTGTGTGTGTGTGAGTGTGTGTGTGTGTGAGTGTGTGTGTGTGTGAGTGTGTGTGTGTGAGTGTGTGTGTGTGTGAGAGAGTGTGTGTGAGAGTGTGTGTGTGTGAGAGTGTGTGTGTGAGAGTGTGTGTGTGTGTGAGAGTGTGTGTGTGTGTGAGAGTGTGTGTGTGTGAGTGTGTGTGTGTGAGAGTGTGTGTGTGTATGAGAGTGTGTGTGAGAGTGTGTGTGTGTGAGAGTGTGTGTGTGTGAGAGTGTGTGTGTGTGTGAGAGTGTGTGTGTGTGTGAGAGTGTGTGTGTATGAGAGTGTGTGTGTGTGTGAGAGTGTGTGTGTGTATGAGAGTGTGAGAGTGTGTGTGTGTGAGAGTGTGTGTGTGTATGAGAGTGTGTGTGTGTATGAGAGTGTGTGTGTGTATGAGAGTGTGTGTGTGTGAGAGTGTGTGTGTGTGAGAGTGTGTGTGTGTGAGAGTGTGTGTGTATGAGAGTGTGTGTGTGTATGAGAGTGTGTGTGTGTATGAGAGTGTGTGTGTGAGAGTGTGTGTGTGAGAGTGTGTGTGTGAGAGTGTGTGTGTATGAGAGTGTGTGTGTATGAGAGTGTGTGTGTAACCCCACCCAGCCAGCTATTAACCGCATCAGCTTCGTGCTGCAATATGAATGAGGTAAAGCATTGCAAGACACTGTACAGCTACAACTAATAGGACACTTAATCTAACACAAACATGTCAGACCATTTTAATATTAAAGACATTCTTTTTGCTAAATATGTGTTACTCCTCCTAAGCAGCCCCAGAGCGTCTTGTGATTGGTTGCTATGTATATATGCCATGCCTGATTGGCTCATTGATCTTGCACTGTTCAGGATCAGAAATGCATCATGGTTCCTGAGTGAGATTTACTGATCATTGCCACATCCTCCTAGAGACCAAACCAAAAGCCAACCTGCATCCCCTTCTACTTAAAGGGGCAGTCTACTCACAAATTGTTATTGTTTAAAAAGATAGTTAATTCCTTTATTACCCATTCCCCAGTTTTGCATAACCAACAGTTATATTAATATACTTTTTACCTCTGTGATTACCCTGTATCTAAGCCTCTGCAGACTGCCCCCTTATCTCAGTTATATTAATATACTTTTTACCTCTGTGATAACCTTGTATCTTACCCTCTGCAGACTGCCCCCTTATCTCAGTTATATTAATATACTTTTTACCTCTGTGATTCTCTTGTATCTAAGCATCTGCAGACTGCTCCTTATCTCAGTTATATTAATATACTTTTTACCTCTGATTACCCTGTATCTAAGCCTCTGCAGACTGCTCCTTATCTGTTATATTAATATACTTTTTACCTCTTTGATTACCTTGTATCTAACCCTCTGCAGACTTCTCCTTATCTCAGTTATATTAATATACTTTTTACTTCTGTAATGCCCTGTATCTAACCCTCTGCAGACTGCCCCCTTATCTCAGTTATATTAATATACTTTTTACTTCTGTAATTACCTTGTATCTAAGCCTCTGCAGACTGCCCCTTATCTCAGTTATATTAATATACTTTTTACCTCTGTGATTACCCTGTATCTAAGCCTCTGCAGACTACTCCTTATCTCAGTTATATTAATATACTTTTTACCTCTGTAATTACCTTGTATCTAACCCTCTGCAGACTGCTCCTTATCTGTTATATTAATATACTTTTTACTTCTGTAATTACCTTGTATCTAACCCTCTGCAGACTGCCCCCTTATCTCAATTATATTAATTTACTTTTTACCTCTGTGATTACCTTGTATCTAAGCCTCTACAGACTGCTCCTTATCTCAGTTATATTAATATACTTTTTACCTCTGTAATTACCTTGTATCTAACCCTCTGCAGACTGCCCCCTTATCTCAATTATATTAATTTACTTTTTACCTCTGTGATTACCTTGTATCTAAGCCTCTGCAGACTGCTCCTTATCTCAGTTATATTAATATACTTTTTACCTCTGTAATTACCCTGTATCTAACCCTCTGCAGACTGCTCCTTATCAGTTATATTAATATACTTTTTACCTCTGCGATTACCTTGTATCTAAGCCTCTGCAGACTGCTCCTTATCTCAGTTATATTAATATACTTTTTACCTCTGTGATTACCTTGTATCTAAGCCTATGCAGACTGCTCCTTATCAGTTATATTAATATACTTTTTACCTCTGTGATTACCTTGTATCTAAGCCTATGCAGACTGCTCCTTATCAGTTATATTAATATACTTTTTACCTCTGCGACTACCTTGTATCTAAGCCTCTGCAGACTGCTCCTTATCTCAGTTATATTAATATACTTTTTACCTCTGTGATTACCTTGTATCTAAGCCTCTGCAAACTGCCCCTTATCTCAGTTATATTAATATACATTTTGCCTCTGTGATTACCTTGTATCTAAGCCTCTGCAGACTACTCCTTATCTCAGTTATATTAATATACTTTTTACCTCTGTAATTACCTTGTATCTAAGCCTCTGCAGACTGCTCCTTATCTCAGTTATATTAATATACTTTTTACTTCTGTAATTACCTTGTATCTAACCCTCTGCAGACTGCCCCCTTATCTCAATTATATTAATTTACTTTTTACCTCTGTGATTACCTTGTATCTAAGCCTCTGCAGACTGCTCCTTATCTCAGTTATATTAATATACTTTTTACTTCTGTAATTACCTTGTATCTAACCCTCTGCAGACTGCTCCTTATCTCAGTTATATTAATATACTTTTTACCTCTGTGATTACCTTGTATCTAACCCTCTGCAGACTGCTCCTTATCTCAGTTATATTAATATACGTTTTACCTCGGTGATTACCTTGTATCTAACCCTCTGCAGACTGCTCCTTATCTCAGTTATATTAATATACTTTTTACCTCTGTGATTACCCTGTATCTAAGCCTCTGCAGACTGCTCCTTATCTCAGTTATATTAATATACTTTTTACTTCTGTAATTACCTTGTATCTAACCCTCTGCAGACTGCTCCTTATGTCAGTTATATTAATATACTTTTTACCTCTGTGATTACCCTGTATCTAAGCCTCTGCAGACTGCTCCTTATCTCAGTTATATTAATATACATTTACCTATGTGATTACCCTGTATCTAACCCTCTGCAGACTGCTCCTTATCTCAGTTATATTAATATACTTTTTACCTCTGTGATTACCTTGTATCTAAGCCTCTGCAGACTGCTCCTTATCTCAGTTATATTAATATACTTTTTACTTCTGTAATTACCTTGTATCTAACCCTCTGCAGACTGCTCCTTATCTCAGTTATATTAATATACTTTTTACCTCTGTGATTACCCTGTATCTAAGCCTCTGCAGACTGCTCCTTATCTCAGTTATATTAATATACATTTACCTCTGTGATTACCCTGTATCTAACCCTCTGCAGACTGCTCCTTATCTCAGTTATATTAATATACTTTTTACCTCTGTGATTACCCTGTATCTAAGCCTCTGCAGACTGCTCCTTATCTCAGTTATATTAATATACTTTTTACCTCTGTGATTACCTTGTATCTAATCCTCTGCAGACTGCTCCTTATCTCAGTTATATTAATATACTTTTTACCTCTGTGATTACCCTGTATCTAAGCCTCTGCAGACTGCCCCTTATCTCAGTAATATTAATATACTTTTTACCTCTGTGATTACCTTGTATCTAAGCCTCTGCAGACTGCCCCTTATCTCTGTTATATTAATATACTTTTACCTCTGTGATTACCTTGTATCTAAGCCTCTGCAGACTGCATCCTTATCTCAGTGCTTTTGACAGACTTGCATTTTAGCCAATCAGTGCTGACTCCTAGGTAACTCCACAGGAGTGAGCGCAATGTTCTCTATATAACTAGTGCTCTCTAGCTGTGAAAAACTGTAAACATTTACTGAGATAAGAGGTGGTATTCAAGGGCTAAGACATTAGCATATGAACCTACCTATGTTTAGCTTTCAACTAAGAATATTAAGAGAACAAAACAAATTTGATGATAAAAGTTAAAATGGAAAGTTGTTTAACCCTTTAAGGACACAGCTTTCAGTTTGCTCAATTGTTTTATGACGGAAATATTCCGTCACATGTCCTTAAGAGGTTAAAATGACTGCCCTATCTGAATCATGAATGGTTATTTTTTTACTAGACTGTCCCTTTAAAGGGAAATTAAATCCTAAAATGTTCTTTTGTGATTCAGACAGGACAGACATTTTTTAAAAAGTTTCCAATGTACTTCTATTTAATTTTCCTTATTCTCAAGGTATTCTTTGTTAAAGAAGAGATACCTAGGTAGCATCTGGAGCACTACATGTCAGGAAATAGTGCTCCCAGCTAGAGCTCTTGCAAATGGATAACATGCTTGCAAACCTGCTGCCATATAGTGCACTCTTCTGAGATTAAAGGGACACTGAACCCAAATTGTTTATTTCATGATTCAGATAGAGCATGCAATTTTAAGCAACTTTCTAATTTACTCCTATTATCAATTTTCTTCGCTCTCTGGCTATCTTTATTTGAAAAAGAAGGCATCTAAGCTAAAGAGCCAGCCAATTTTTGGTTCAGTACCCTGGACAGCACTTGTTTATTGGTGGGTGAATTTATCCACCAATCGGCAAGAGCAACCCAGGTTGTTCACCAAAAATGGGCCGGCTTCTAAACTTACATTCTTGCTTTTCAAATAAAGATACCAAGAGAGTGAAGAAAATTGATAATAGGAGTAAATTAGAAAGTTACTTAAAATTGCTGCTCTAACTGAATCATGAAAGAAACAATTTGGGTTCAGTGTCCATTTAAAGAGTCATGAAACCCAAACATTTATCTTTTATGATTCAGATAGTTTGTTATTAAATTTTCTTTGTTCTCATGTTATTCTTTTTTGAAGAGATACCTAGATATGTAACATGCGCATCTCTGAAGAACTGCATGACAGGAGATAGTGCTGCCATCTAGTGCTCTTGCTAATGTATAACAGTACTACATGACATTAAATAGTGCTGCCATCTAGTGCTCTTGCTAATGTATAACATTAGTACTACATGACCTTAAATAGTGCTGCCATCTAGTGCTCTTGCTAATGTATAACATTAGCACTACATGACAGGAAATAGTGCTACCATCTAGTGCTGTTGCTAATGTATAACATTAGCACTACATGACAGGAAATAGTGCTGCCATCTAGTGCTCTTGCTAATCTATAACATTAGTACTACATGACAGGAAATAGTGCTGCCATCTAGTGCTCTTGCTAATGTATAACATTAGTACTACATGACAGGAAATAGTGCTGCCATCTAGTGCTCTTGCTAATGTATAACATTAGTACTACATGACAGGAAATTGTGCTGCCCTCTAGTGCTCTTGCTAATGTATAACATTAGTACTACATGACAGGAAATAGTGCTGCCATCTAGTGCTCTTGCTAATGTATAACATTAGCACTACATTACAGGAAATAGTGCTGCCATCTAGTGCTCTTGCTAATGTATAACATTAGTACTACATGACAGGATATAGTGCTGCCATCTAGTGCTCTTGCTAATGTATAACATTAGTACTACATGACAGGAAATAGTGCTGCCCTCTAGTGCTCTTGCTAATGTATAACAGTACTACATGACAGGAAATAGTGCTGCCATCTAGTGCTCTTGCTAATGTATAACATTAGTACTACATGACAGGAAATAGTGCTGCCATCTAGTGCTCTTGCTAATGTATAACATTAGTACTGCATGACAGGAAATAGTGCTGCCATCTAGTGCTCTTGCTAATGTATAACATTAGTACTACATGACAGGAAATAGTGCTGCCCTCTAGTGCTCTTGCTAATGTATAACATTAGTACTGCATGATAGGAAATAGTGCTGCCATCTAGTGCTCTTGCTAATGTATAACATTAGTACTAACATTAGTACTACATGACAGGAAATAATTCTGCCATCTAGTGCTCTTGCTAATGTATAACACTGTTGTAAAACTGCTGCCATATAATGCTGCAGACACGTGCACACTCCTGAGCTTACCTTCCTGCTTTTCAACAAAGGATAACAAGAGAGCTAGTCAAAGCCAGTTAAGGACATATATGTAGCAGGGTTTACCTTGATAAGTCAGCAACATAAAAGTTAGACATTGTTCTATTTTCAGAGCTCAATTCCATGAAAAGGGGGCAAAATAAACAACAAACCTATATTGCAAATTTGTTTCATTATGCACAACTACACTTATAAAAATCTTAAGTTTTTTGGTTTTGTTTTCCCTTTAAATCCTGAGGTTACTAAAGAGAGAGGTTGCAAAACATTACAGTTCCATGCTCTGCAACCCTTTCTGGGAGTCAGGGGGTTAATAATCCTATGTCTCTAATGCAGGGACATAAAGGGACATTAAACCCAATGTTTTTCTTTCACGATTTAGATAGAGAATACAATTTAAAAAAAAGTTTCCAATACACTTCTATTATCAAATTTGCCTTGTTCTTCTGTTATTCTTTGATGAAGAGATATCTAGATAGGTAACGTGCACATGCATGAAGCACTGCATCTCAGGAAATAGTGCTGCCATCTAGTGCTCTTGCTAATGTATAACATTAGTACTGCATGACAGGAAATAGTGCTGCCATCTAGTGATCTTGCTAATGTATAATATTAGTACTACATGACAGGAAATAGTGCTGCCATCTAGTGCTCTTGCTAATGTATAATATTAGTACTACATGACAGGAAATAGTGCTGCCATCTAGTGCTCTTGCTAATGTATAACATTAGTACTACATGACAGGAAATAGTGCTGCCATCTAGTGCTCTTGCTAATGTATAATATTAGTACTACATGACAGGAAATAGTGCTGCCATCTAGTGCTCTTGCTAATGTATAACATTAGTACTACATGACAGGAAATAGTGCTGCCATCTAGTGCTCTTGCTAATGTATAACATTAGTACTAGATAACAAGAAATAGTGCTTCCATCTAGTGCTCTTGCTAATGTATAACATTAGTACTACATGACAGGAAATAGTGCTGCCATCTAGTGCTCTTGTTAATGTATAACATTAGTACTACATGACAGGAAATAGTGCTGCCATCTAGTGCTCTTGCTAATGTATAACATTAGTACTACATGACAGGAAATAGTGCTGCCATCTAGTGCTCTTGCTAATGTATAACATTAGTACTACATGACAGGAAATAGTGCTGCCATCTAGTGGTCTTGCTAATTTATAACACTGTTGTAAAACTGCTGCCATATAGTGCTGCAGACACGTGCACACCCCTGAGCTTACCTTCCTGCTTTTCAACAAAGGATACAAAAGAAAATGATGTAAATTTGAAAGATGTTTAAAATTTTAATTTCTATCTGAATCCTGAAAGTAAACTTTGAGGTTTTATGTCCCTTTAAGCTCTCCTGCTAGTGAGTTTGGCTCTGAATAAAGAGTAGATGCGGCTGTGTTATGGCTGTCAGTGCGCTCTGTAATAATCTCATACTTCGCTCTTTCCAGACTCTGTAACAGCCATGACTGAGCCGGAGCTGTTGCTGGATTCCCACATCCGCCTGTGGGTGGTGCTTCCTATCGTATTTATCACGTTCTTCGTGGGAATGATCCGGCATTACGTCTCTATCCTCCTGCAGAGCGACAAGAAGCTGACGCAGGAGCAGGTCTCAGACAGGTGGGGCCCCGGATGCGCACGTAAATGCCCAGGCTTTTTCTCCTATTGGCGTTCTAATGTTTAACCCCATGGTTGCTGGAGAGAGCTAAAGATTTACCTATTATCAAATTTCTTTTTATTCTCTTGCAAATGGAAAACATTCTTGTAAAACTGCTGCTATATAGTGCTCCAGAAATGGTCTGGCTCCTAAGCATACGTTCCTGCTTTTCAACTAAAGATACCAAGAGAACAAATAAAATGTGGTAATAAAAATAAATTAGAAAGTTGTTTAAAATTGTGTGCTCTATCTGATTCACGGAACAGTTCTTTTTGGTTTAATGTCCCTTTTTAAAGGAGCACAAAAAGGCATTTTTTAATATATGCATCAAAAATGAATCCACTGTGTTGTAATTTGTTTGTTTTGTTATCAAAATGTGCATTGTTTTGCAATCCAATGGCACACCCTTTGAAAAGTCTTATGTATATCTCCAGTAGCATGTTCCAAGGTTAGATTCTGCATTCCTTAAAAATCCATACCAGCCTCTCTGGATTATTGGAAATAAAAGTATAATTGTCAGATTGAAATCACTGGAGATATGGGCAAAATAAATAACGAAAGTGCATTCCCTTTTTTCCCACCATGCATAATAAAAAAGGACATGAAACCCAAAGTGTTTCTTTCATGATTCAGATAAAGAATACAATAAAAAAAATTCCAATTTACTTTGTTCTCAATGTGTACTTTGTTGAATACCTAGGTAGGTAGCGTGCACGCCTGGGGGACTACATAGAGGGTGCTTTGCAAGAAAGCTTTTGAGTGCTAAATGGTAGCAGTGTTTGCACAATGTATAACATTAATTAAAGCATTCTTGCAAAACAGTTGTCATATAGTGCTCCAGACAGGTGCTCGTTTTTTGAGCTTACATCCCTGCTGTTTTTTTTAATTTTATTTTATTTTAACAATTGATACCAAGAGAACAAAGTAAATTTGACAATAGAAATAAATTGGAATGTGTTTTATCTTTTCAATTATAATTGGACGTACCTTTAAATATTTTATGGTGAATTAAAGGGACACTGAACCCAATTTTTTTTCTATCGTGATTCAGATAGAGCATGCAATTTTAAGCAACTTTCTAATTTACTCCTATTATCAAATTCTTTTCATTCTCTTGGTATCTTTATTTGAAATGCAAGAATGTAAGTTTAGATGCTGGCCCATTTTTGGTGAACACACTGTGTTGTTCTTGCTGATTGGTGGATAAATTCACCCACCAATAAACAAGTGCTTTCCATGGTTCTGATCCAAAAAAAATGCTTAGATGCTTTCTTTTTCAAATAAAGAAAGCAAGAGAACGAAGAAAAATTGATAATAGGAGTAAATTAGAAAGTTGTTTAAAATTGCATGCTCTATCTGAATCATGAAAGAAAAAATTTGGGTTCAGTGTCCCTTTAAACTTTGAGTTTAATGTCCCTTTAAAGATAGCATAATATTGCACACTTTGCAGAGTCACCAAGGGGTCTATCCAGCTTTTTACCAGCCTCTCCTGTTTCTACATCATTCTATGCAGCTGGTGCACTAAAGCTCCAATCAGCTGGATGCTCCTTGGGGGCTGGACCAAATAATAAGTGATATATGAAAAAATTAGGGGATGGGACAAATGACTGTGATCTAAAGTTCAATATGAACATTAGGAAAGAAAAATCTAAATGTTAATTACAGATTTAATGACACTTTACTGTTACAAGAGGAAGATGACTTGTAAATTATTATTTCAGATGCTATGGAATTTAATAAACAATGTAGTATTGCAGCAAGTAAGGCCAGTCGAATATTTGGTTGTACAAGTAGAGGTATTTGCAGAAAGAATAGTATTGCAGTGAGTAAGGCCAGTAGAATATTTGGTTGTACAAGTAGAGGTATTTGCAGAAGGAATAGTATTGCAGTGAGTAAGGCCAGTAGAGTGCTTGGTTGCACAAGTAGAGGTATTTGCGGCAGGAATAGTATTGCAGTGAGTAAGGCCAGTAGAGTGCTTGGTTGTACAAGTAGAGGTATTTGCGGCAGGAATAGTATTGCAGCGAGTAAGGCCAGTAGAGTGTTTGGTTGTACAAGTAGAGGTATTTGCAGCAGGAATAGTATTACAGTGAGTAAGGCCAGTAGAATATTTGGTTGCACAAGTAGAGGTATTTGCAGCAGAAATAGTATTGCAGTGAGTAAGGCGTTTTGAGTCTTTTAATTCTCTCCTTTTTTCTTTTTTTCTTCCAGCCAGGTCTTAATTCGAAGTAGAGTTCTCAGGGAAAATGGCAAATACATTCCAAAACAGGTAGGCGACTGGTAACCTTTAAACTACAATAACTGGAACGTGTGTGGGTAACATTGTGTTTGAAACATTGGTAATTTGTCAAGTTAACAAATCGCCTCCACTTATCAAGTGCTGCTTTTTTTCTGTTTTTAGTCTTTTCTAATGAGAAAGTTCTTTTTCAATAATTCAGAAGATGGATTTTTTAAGAAGACCAAGAGGAAAGTTGTTCCCCCTTCCCCTATGACAGGTAAACATAACTTCACTTTTCTGAAACTATTACTTCAGGGGTTGTTAAAGGGACATAAAACCCATAATTTTTCTCTCATGATTCAGATATATATATATATAATTATAAACAACTTTCCAATTTAATTCTTTTATCTATTTCTTTCAAGTTTCTTGTTATCCTTTGTTGAAAAGCAGGAAAGTAAGTACTATATGTCAGCAGTTTTTTACAATAATGTTATACATTACATTAGCAAGAGCACTAGATGGCAGCACTATAGTGCTCCAAACGTGTATGCTGCTTATCTAGATACCTCTTCAACAAAGAATAACATGAGAACAATGCAAATTTGATCATTTTTAAAATTGTATTCTTTAACTGAATAATGAAAGTTACATTTTGGGTTTCGTGTTCCTTTAAGATATTTTTTGTGTTTAATTAATGTTTGGGACAGATTTTTATAGGACACCATTGCATTGTTGCTGCAGATAAATAATTGAGATCAGCACCGTGCGCACATGCTCAGTACTGTTCGCTAGCTTGCCTGACAATCAAACTTGTGTACAAAACACTTTGCACCAATCGGTAGCCGAATACACTCAAAGATTAGAACCTGATTTTTTTTTTTTTTTTTTTTGAAGTGCTGATATCCGTGTAAAAAACACTAAAGCAGTCTTTAACATACAGTACTGTATTATATTTTAACCTTATTTCTATAGTTTTTTTTTTTTTATTTTGTTTATAGAGAAATCAGAATGTCTGTCTTCTTGTAAAACGGGTGATTTTCACAAGATTTTCATTGTTTTATAAATGTTAACTATAGTTTCTGGCTTCTCTCAAACTTTCACTTGGAAGCTTACAGGAACATGGGAGAGAGACATTGAATTGATTATATTACTAACATATTTCTAGAGCATGCTTTCTGCTCCTGCAGTTTTTTTTTTTTGCTGGGGACTATACAGTGAATTAGAGGCTTTACTGTGTGAGCCATTAAATTTACTAGGACTAATCTCCCAGTTTCAAGTTTCCACAGAGGAGAGACAGACTGAAGCAGTACTGTGCATATGCAAAGTACTTCTGTCCCTGTACTGTGACATTAAGTAGTTAGAAGCACACTCCCATTTACTTTAATGGCTTTAAACATACAGCCTTTTATCATCTGTATTAGTGTAAAAACTGCCCAAGATAACGATTCCATTTAAATAGTGAATGTGAGTATAAGTAAAGCAATTTCTGCATTTCAATCACAGATCGTTTTTCTTCTTTTCCTTAAGGCTCTAGACACCCATAGAGTCTACCTTTCTGCAAGATTTCACGCAGAACTGTTCAGCCATTTGGGCTGTATGACTGACTAATCCCTTTTTTTGATTTATGATTGTGCAGCATGTACAATTCGACCAAGTACTTAATCTCCAACATTGTTCAGAGAGTTTATGGATACTAACATGCAACCTACATACTATTTCAATTGATCATGGAAGTGCTGATCAAACATATTGTCATGCATCCGTAACACTAACTAAGAAGATATAAATTTACTTTAAACTTTAGATCCCACAATGCTCACAGACATGATGAAAGGCAACGTGACCAATGTACTTCCTATGATTCTCATTGGTGGATGGATCAACATGACGTTTTCTGGGTTTGTGACAAGTAAGTTTCTGCATTCTTGCAATATGAAAATCATCAGAAAATTAAAGGAATGTTTAACTTAAATGGAATTGCTCATAAAATATTAAATAAAAATAATTATTGCACATTATGGGCTAGATTACAAGTGAAGCGCTAAATATCGATTGCGCAAGCGATATTAGTACTCCACTGAGTAGTACCAGCGCACGCTTATGTGCACTAGTATTACAAGTAAAGTGCAATACAAATGTGACCTCGTGTTCGCATTGCTAGGAAGCAAATACCAGATATTGCCGTGGGTAGCAGCATTCAGCTATTTTTGGCGATGGATATATTATTGTTAAAGCGCAACAATCAAAGATCTGAATTTACACAGCACTAATATAGCTGAATGCTGCTACCCGCGGCCATATTTTGAATTTGTTTGACTAATTATGCACATAACTAAATAAAAATCTCAAACATTTTTTTTTATTGCGCCATTACTTGTGTATAGCTCCCACTTTACAGGGGTTAAGCACATATTGGCTCTAGAGCAGCACTGCACTACTGGGAGCTAGCTAAACTTACCTGGTGAGCCATTGACAAGAGGCATATGAGTGTAGCTACTAATCAGCAGCTCTCAATAGTGCATTACTGTCCCTGAGCCTACTCTGTTATGGTTTCTAACAAAAAGCACCAGAAGAATGAAGTAAATTTAAAAGTCTCTTAAAATTGTATGCTGTATCTGAACCATTAAAGTACCATTTCAGCTTTCATTTCTCTTTAATTGATGCTGCATTCTATATATGTAAAGTATCCCTTAAAGGGACATTCTGGTAAAAATTTAAATGCACATATATGAGTTACATCTTTCTATAGAAACATATTTGCAATTTACATGTACTGGCAAAAATGCTTCTAATAAAAGTTCTCACTGTTTTAGTATTAACATTTTTCTCTGCATGTGCATGTGAAGCATACCTAGATATTTTTAGTGCACCAGCATCTTCAATACTGCAGCTGCTCAGAGCACCAGTAGGGATTATATCATGTCAGCAATTATAACAAATGGAGTCATTACCAGATGGTACAAGTACCTTAGGCTCTCTGAACAAGTGATGTGTTTAAAATGCTGGTGCACGGTGCACTTTTTGAAACAGCTATAGCTTTTATTAGAAGCAGTTTTGCTAACACATGTATATTACAAAAATGCTTCTATATAAAACTGAAATGTATCTGTGTGGATTCCATTTTTGGCTGGAAAATTTCCAAAAAATAATTTAGCATTCATTAATAAGCCATCTGTGAAATGTATAAAAATATTTGTTGCCTAGCTTAAATTATGTATTTTTTTCTTAATATATAGCTAAAGTACCTTTTCCCCTGACGCTGCGCTTCAAACCAATGCTGCAGCAGGGAATAGAGTTGCTGTCGCTGGATGCTTCCTGGTAAGACATTCTTGTTGCTACAACAGAATCCTAGTAACTTCTGTTCTTCATAGCTCTGCACAGTCTCCCTGTAGTGAGTTTGTCCCCATATTCAATCTAAAGGTCCCCTGAGATGCTTTGTCATAGCAAAACAAAAATAAAAAAAATTGAATGTAGCGTTTGGTCTTTAAAAAAAGGTTAAAGGGACAGTAAACGTTAGGAAACTTGTTACATAATTCTGCACTATATTACATGACGCGATAGCCTTATGATTTATTTTTACTAGTTAAATGCTTGATATGTCCCCCCCATTTATAGTTACACCTCTACTGTGGAGCTGTCCTCTTCATCACATCACAGGCTCACTGTCTAATAACATTGAATTACATGTAGCACTCTCCTGCACTAACTAAAGCTGTCGGCTATATGTAATTCAATGGCGCACTGTGATTAGGCCGTAAGCCTATGATGCGCCGTTTGAAGAGGATGGCTTCACAGTAGTAGGTACGTATACATTGGGGGGGGGGCATAATATGCATTTAACAAGTCAAAATAAATCATAATGCTATCGTCATGTTACATTATTCTGCAGAATGATGTAACATTTTTCCCAACGTTTACTGTCCCTTTAAGGTTGGCTTTTATTCATGCAAAAGCAGAGACTTTTCTAATGAGTCAAAGAAAGTAAACACCTTGTAAAGACGTTTCTGTACTGTTGCTGATTATGGAAAGATATGTAGCAGGGTTAGTATCGAGAAGTCAGCAGGTCTGCGAATTAGAAAATCCTAATTTTTCAGAGCTGAATTAAAGGAAAAATAATGAATGAAAGTTTAAAGGGACAGTTCACCCAAAAACTTTCTCCCCTTTAAATTATTCCCAATGATCCTTTTTACCTGCTAGAGTGTATTAAATTGGTTGCAAGTGGCTCCTTTACTCCTATTTCAGCATTTGAAATAGCTGATTTAGCTTGTGGTTTCCCAACCTATACTGAAAGTTTTGATACTGGCGTATACACTATTGACAAGCCTAAGTAAACACAGCCAGCAGAAGAGATTACACCCTCAGTGGGGGGCATGATAGTTAAGTAATAAAATGATAATTTTCCATTGTTCTCTCTATGTATTGAGCTTTGGTGTTCCAGACAAATATAAGATAAGGAAGCAAGTCTGTGTACATAAAAGTGATAACGTAATGAGATCTGATATTACCTGAAGCTCAACCCATTGTAATAGGCTGTGGTTTCAAAGCATAAAACCAGCTACTTCAGATACACAAATAAACCCGAAAGTGCAATTTCTCAAATATTTTATACTCTGCAGTTGGTATAACAAGTCATTTTAAAATACATTTATGGAAAAACAATTTTACAGTGTACTGTCCCTTTAAGTCTAGCTCATCTATAGTATGTGCCGCCTCTTTGTGCATATTATGTGTCTGAGATGTGTTACAAGTAGCCCCCCTGATCAGTTTGTAGAACTGTACTGCTGAAATGTCAAAACTGTGAACACTTTAAAGAGCTTGTAGTCCTTCATACGCCACTGCTGCCCACTCCTATCACCATGTGATATACAGGATGTTGGCAAAAGCAAAAAAAAATAAATATAGAAAATATATTATATATATATATATATATATAAAATAAGTGGGGGGCCTTCAATCTCTGGATTTTGTAACAACTTGTTTAATTTAGGGAGGTTTCAGGGTAGTTAGTCCCTTCTTTTTATTTTTTATATATATGTGTATTTGTGTGTGTGTGTATGTATATATAGATATGTGTGTGTGTGTGTATATATATATATATATATATATTAATATATTTATTATGCTATGATAATAATCTGTGCGTGTGATGGGTTACCTCTTTAGCTGGGCTAGAAATTGTTTTAAAATTGACTTTTCTTAATTTTTTTTTTTTAACTATATTTTACGTCTGTACATACCCCTTTGATTTTAACCCACTGTGTATCACAATTGCCACGAACTGTTCTCTTCTGTGCATCTCACCTAGAGCATTAAAAATCCATTGTGACTATATGAAAATCACCTAAAAAAAATTAATAAATGCATTTTTTTTTTCTGTTATTAATTTGCATGTTGTTTTTATCTATTTTGTTGAAAGATAGCTCCTTTCCATGAGAGGATACTGAGGTAGGCTCTGGACGGTGCACAAGACACATGTCGGCTCCTATGCCCACCTCCGTATCCTCTCATGGAAACGAGTTTCAACAAAGAAGACTAAAAGATCCAGGGAGATTTTAATAATAATAATTTCTCCAACATTGGTGTGTCCGGTCCACGGCGTCATCCTTACTTGTGGGATATTCTCTTCCCCAACAGGAAATGGCAAAGAGTCCCAGCAAAGCTGGTCACATGATCCCTCATAGGCTCCGCCCACCCCAGTCATTCTCTTTGCCGTTGCACAGGCAACATCTCCACGGAGATGGTTAAGAGTTTTTTGGTGTTTAAATGTAGTTTTATTCTTCTATCAAGTGTTTGTTATTTTAAAATAGTGCTGGTATGTACTATTTACTCTGAAACAGAAAAGGATGAAGATTTCTGTTTGTAAGAGGAAGATGATTTTAGCACAGTAACTAAAATCGATTGCTGTTTCCACATAGGACTGTTGAGATGAAGTAACTTCAGTTGGGGGAAACAGTTAGCAGTCTTTTCTGCTTAAGGTATGACTGGCCATATTTCTAACAAGACCATGTAATGCTGGAAGGCTGTCATTTCCCCTCATGGGGACCGGTAAGCCATTTTCTTAGTTAAACATAAAAGAATAAAGGGCTTCAAAAAGGGCTTAAAAACTGGTAGACATTTTTCTGGGCTAAAACAATTGCTTTACTAGGCATATTATGCAGATTCTAACTAATTATTGGTATTATAATCTTGGGGAATGTTTAGAAAAACGGCAGGCACTGTGTTGGACACCTTTTTCAGATGGGGGCCTTTCTAGTTATAGACAGAGCCTCATTCTGGGACTGTATAGGGGTTAAATGTAAAAACGGCTCCGGTTCCGTTAATTTAAGGGTTAAAGCTCTGAAATTTGGTGTGCAATACTTTTAATGCTTTAAGACACTGTGGTGAAATTTTGGTGAATTTTGAACAATTCCTTCATACTTTTTCACATATTCAGTAATAAAGTGTTTTCAGTTTGAAATTTAAAGTGACAGTAACGGTTTTATTTTAAAACGTTTTTTGTGCTTTGTTGACAAGTTTAAGCCTGTTTAACATGTCTGTACCATCAGATAAGCTATGTTCTATATGTATGAAAGCCAATGTGTCTCCCCATTTAAATTTATGTGATAATTGTGCCATAGTGTCCAAACAAAGTAAGGACAGTAATGCAACAGATAATGATATTGACCAAGATGATTCCTCAAATGAGGGGAGTAAACATGATACTACATCATCCCCTACTGTGTCTACACCAGTTATGCCCACACAGGAGGCCCCTAGTACATCTAGTGCGCCAATACTTATTACCATGCAACAATTAATGGCTGTAATGGATAACTCCATAGCAAATCTTTTATCCAAAATGCCTACTTATCAGAGAAAGCGCGATTGCTCTGTTTTAAACACTGAAGAGCAAGAGGACGCTGATGATAACTGTTCTGACATACCCTCACACCAATCTCAAGGGGCCATGAGGGAGGTTTTGTCTGATGGAGAAATTTCAGATTCAGGAAAAATTTCTCATCAAGCTGAACCTGATGTTGTGACATTTAAATTTAAATTAGAACATCTCCGCGCACTGCTTAAGGAGGTGTTATCTACTCTGGATGATTGTGACAATTTGGTCATTCCAGAGAAATTATGTAAGATGGACAAGTTCCTAGAGGTTCCGGTGCCCCCCGACGCTTTTCCTATACCCAAGCGGGTGGCGGACATAGTAAATAAAGAGTGGGAAAGGCCCGGCATACCTTTTGTTCCCCCCCCTATATTTAAGAAATTATTTCCTATAGTCGACCCCAGAAAGGACTTATGGCAGACAGTCCCCAAGGTCGAGGGGGCGGTTTCTACTCTAAACAAACGCACTACTATTCCTATCGAAGATAGTTGTGCTTTCAAAGATCCTATGGATAAGAAATTAGAGGGTTTGCTTAAAAAGATTTTTGTACAGCAAGGTTACCTTCTACAACCAATTTCATGCATTGTTCCTGTCACTACGGCAGCGTGTTTCTGGTTCGAGAAACTAGAAAAATCGCTCAGTAAAGAATCTTCGTATGAGGAGGTTATGGACAGAGTTCAAGCACTTAAATTGGCTAACTCTTTTGTTTTAGATGCCGCTTTGCAATTAGCTAGATTAGCGGCGAAAAATTCAGGGTTTGCTGTCGTGGCGCGCAGAGTGCTTTGGCTAAAGTCTTGGTCAGCGGATGTGTCTTCCAAGACAAAATTGCTTAACATTCCTTTCAAAGGTAAAACATTATTTGGACCTGATTTGAAAGAGATTATTTCAGACATCACTGGGGGAAAGGGCCACGCCCTCCCACAGGATAGGTCTTTTAAGGCTAATAATAAGCCTAATTTTCGTCCCTTTTGCAGAAACGGACCAGTCTCTAATTCTGTATCCTCTAAGCAAGAGGGTAATACTTCACAACCCAAACCAGCCTGGAAACCAATGCAAGGCTGGAACAAGGGTAAGCAGGCCAAGAAGCCTACCACTGCTACCAAAACGGCATGAAGGGATAGCCCCCAATCCGGGACCGGATCTAGTGGGGGGCAGACTTTCTCTCTTTGCTCAGGCTTGGGCAAGAGATGTTCAGGATCCTTGGGCGCTAGAAATAGTTTCTCAAGGTTATCTCCTGGAATTCAAGGAACTACCCCGAAGGGGAAGGTTCCACAGGTCTCAATTATCTTCAAACCAAATAAAGAGACAGGCATTCTTACATTGTGTAGAAGACCTGTTAAAGATGGGAGTGATACATCCAGTTCCAATAAGAGAACAAGGAATGGGATTTTATTCCAATCTGTTCATAGTTCCCAAAAAAGAGGGAACATTCAGACCAATTTTGGATCTAAAGATCCTAAACAAATTTCTCAGGGTACCATCGTTCAAAATGGAAACTATTCGAACGATCCTACCTACTATCCAGGAAAATCAATTTATGACTACCGTGGATTTAAAGGATGCGTACCTACATATTCCTATCCACAAGGAACATCATCAGTTCCTAAGGTTCGCTTTTCTGGACAATCATTACCAGTTTGTGGCACTTCCATTTGGATTAGCCACTGCTCCAAGGATTTTCACAAAGGTACTAGGGTCCCTTCTAGCGGTTCTAAGACCAAGGGGCATTGCAGTAGTACCTTACTTGGACGACATCCTGATTCAAGCGTCGTCCCTGTCAAAAGCAAAGGCTCATACGGACATCGTCCTAGCCTTTCTCAGATCTCACGGATGGAAGGTGAACAAAGAAAAAAGTTCTCTGTCCCCGTCAACAAGAGTTCCCTTCTTGGGAACAATAATAGATTCCTTAGAAATGAGGATTTTTCTGACAGAGGTCAGAAAATCAAAACTTCTAAGCTCTTGTCAAGTACTTCATTCTGTTCCTCGTCCTTCCATAGCGCAGTGCATGGAAGTAATAGGATTGATGGTTGCAACAATGGACATAGTTCCTTTTGCACGAATTCATCTAAGACCATTACAACTGTGCATGCTCAGACAGTGGAATGGGGATTATACAGACTTGTCTCCGACGATTCAAGTAGATCAAAAGACCAGAGATTCACTCCGTTGGTGGCTGACCCTGGACAATCTGTCACAGGGAATGAGCTTCCGCAGACCAGAGTGGGTCATTGTCACGACCGACGCTAGCCTAGTGGGCTGGGGCGCGGTCTGGGAATCCCTGAAAGCTCAGGGTCTATGGTCTCGGGAAGAGTCTCTTCTCCCGATAAACATTCTGGAACTGAGAGCGATATTCAATGCTCTCAGAGCTTGGCCTCAACTAGCAAAGGCCAAATTCATAAGGTTTCAGTCAGACAACATGACGACCGTTGCATATATCAATCATCAGGGGGGAACAAGGACTTCCCTGGCGATGAAAGAAGTGACCAAGATAATTCAATGGGCGGAGGATCACTCCTGCCACTTCTCTGCGATCCACATCCCAGGAGTGGAAAATTGGGAAGCGGAGTCGTCAGACATTCCATCCGGGGGAGTGGGAACTCCATCCGGAAATCTTTGCCCAAATAACTCAATTATGGGGCATTCCAGACATGGATCTGATGGCGTCTCGTCAGAACTTCAAGGTTCCTTGCTACGGGTCCAGATCCAGGGATCCCAAGGCGACCCTAGTAGATGCACTAGTAGCACCTTGGACCTTCAACCTAGCTTATGTATTCCCACCGTTTCCTCTCATCCCCAGGCTGGTAGCCAGGATCAATCAGGAGAGGGCCTCGGTGATCTTGATAGCTCCTGCGTGGCCACGCAGGACTTGGTATGCAGACCTGGTGAATATGTCATCGGCTCCACCATGGAAGCTACCTTTGAGACAGGACCTTCTTGTTCAGGGTCCATTCGAACATCCAAATCTGGTTTCCCTCCAGCTGACGGCTTGGAGATTGAACGCTTGATTTTATCAAAGCGTGGGTTTTCAGATTCTGTAATAGATACTCTGATTCAGGCTAGAAAGCCTGTAACTAGAAAAATTTACCATAAAATATGGAAAAAATATATCTGTTGGTGTGAATCTAAAGGATTCCCATGGAACAAGATAAAAATTCCTAAGATTCTATCCTTTCTACAAGAAGGTTTGGAGAAAGGATTATCTGCAAGTTCTCTGAAGGGTCAGATCTCTGCTTTATCTGTTTTACTTCACAAAAGACTGGCAGCTGTGCCAGATGTTCAAGCATTTGTTCAGGCTCTGGTTAGGATCAAGCCTGTTTACAGACCTTTGACTCCTCCCTGGAGTCTAAATCTAGTTCTTTCAGTTCTTCAAGGGGTTCCGTTTGAACCCTTACATTCCGTAGATATTAAGTTATTATCTTGGAAAGTTTTGTTTTTGGTTGCAATTTCTTCTGCTAGAAGAGTTTCAGAGTTATCTGCTCTGCAGTGTTCTCCGCCCTATCTGGTGTTCCATGCAGATAAGGTGGTTTTGCATACTAAGCCTGGTTTTCTTCTGAAAGTTGTTTCCAACAAAAATATTAACCAGGAGATAGTTGTACCTTCTTTGTGTCCGAATCCAGTTTCAAAGAAGGAACGTTTGTTACACAATTTGGACGTAGTCCGTGCTCTAAAATTCTATTTAGAGGCTACTAAAGATTTCAGACAAACATCTTCCTTGTTTGTTGTTTATTCTGGTAAAAGGAGAGGTCAAAAAGCGACTTCTACCTCTCTTTCCTTTTGGCTTAAAAGCATTATCCGATTGGCTTATGAGACTGCCGGACGGCAGCCTCCTGAAAGAATCACAGCTCACTCCACTAGGGCTGTGGCTTCCACATGGGCCTTCAAGAACGAGGCTTCTGTTGACCAGATATGTAAGGCAGCGACTTGGTCTTCACTGCACACTTTTGCCAAATTTTACAAATTTGATACTTTTGCTTCTTCGGAGGCTATTTTTGGGAGAAAGGTTTTGCAAGCCGTGGTGCCTTCCATTTAGGTGACCTGATTTGCTCCCTCCCTTCATCCGTGTCCTAAAGCTTTGGTATTGGTTCCCACAAGTAAGGATGACGCCGTGGACCGGACACACCAATGTTGGAGAAAACAGAATTTATGCTTACCTGATAAATTACTTTCTCCAACAGTGTGTCCGGTCCACGGCCCGCCCTGGTTTTTTAATCAGGTCTGATGAATTATTTTCTCTAACTACAGTCACCACGGTATCATATGGTTTCTCCTATATATATTTCCTCCTGTCCGTCGGTCGAATGACTGGGGTGGGCGGAGCCTAGGAGGGATCATGTGACCAGCTTTGCTGGGACTCTTTGCCATTTCCTGTTGGGGAAGAGAATATCCCACAAGTAAGGATGACGCCGTGGACCGGACACACCGTTGGAGAAAGTAATTTATCAGGTAAGCATAAATTCTGTTTTTTCATTGTACACTGTTTAAATTATGTAACTTTAATTGACTTCCATGTCCCTTTTTAAATGTTTTTACGATACTGCAAAATGTTAGGCGGCAGCTACATTTTTCACTATAATATAAATGATATGGCAGCAAATACTTACATTTTAATGTACATCAAAAATAAAATTTAAATTAATAAACTTTTTTTTTTTCACTCTTGTACTGAAAGTTAAACATTATATTAAGGTGACCGCTATCATCTTCTTTATTTGCTTTTTTTCTTGCTAGGGTAAGCTCGGCTTCATGGTATTTTTTGAATGTTTTTGGGCTGAGAAGCATCTACTCTCTGATCCTGGGCCAAGATAACGGTAATAAGATGTACTCATATTTACACATCTCAGTTTCAAAATCTGATCTGGTGGTTTATAATGTACGTTGCTCTTTCCGTTGACAACAAATAAATAAATCATCTTTTCTTTATACAACTTGCAACCTGAGCATGTTGAACTGTATAATGAAGAGGGAACATTCAAGTTTTTACTGTTAATTGTTTTATTTTTTCCCCAGAAAACTTTTTATTGAGAAACACAGGCACATAACACAGAGCTTAAATTGACAAGTCCATTACACACTCTAAAGAAAGCAGAGTAATTTGTAATATTTGATAAAACTTGAAGCATCAATTAAATCAGTGGTCATAGAAACAGGTTAGAGATTGTTGCTGAGATTATTTAATATTAGCCACAAATCTATGGGAGTTTATTATCTTCAGCGGAAAACACCACATGCGTTTCTTTGCATTTTCTTTATATGACTAACTAAAATATATTTAACTAAACTAAGCAGGAACGATCATTTTAAAGCTTATCACTTTCTAAAGGGTGGTAACGTATATTCCAACAAAGAGTGCATTATTCTACCCTGAATTGCCATGCTGATATGCATGAATTACTGGATTTCAGGACGTAGCATAGTATATATGGAAGTCCACTTCTACTGCATTATGACACCAAAATTATTACAAAAAAAACCTGATGATTTCGGTGGGTTAAAGAAGTTTAGATGCCGCCCCATTTTTGGTGAACAACCTGGGTTGTTCTTGCTGATTGGTGGATAAATTCACCCACCGCTCCTTAGCTTAGATGCCTTCTTTTTCAAATAAATAACAGGAGAACAAAGAAAAAATGATAATAGAAGTAAATTAGAAAGTTGCTTAAAATTGCTGCTCTATCTGAATCAATAAAGAAAATATTTGGGTTCAGTGTCCCTTTAACTATAGCACAGGTGCAATAATCAGCTGATAAGTGAGAGCAGGTTAGTAACCATGGTTACTGATCAGCTGATTATTTCACCTGTGCTAATTATGGTGTAATGAAAATCTGACCTGTTAGTGGTTCTTGAGGACTGGACTTAAACACTGGTGCAATAAACATGAGGTATAGAATGCTGTATGTTATCTGGTTTACATTAGGGAATACACTCTCAAACCCTCAAAACTGAGTTATCAAATTAAATCCCTCATGCGCAGAGACGAGGTAAAGAAGCATCAGATATAAAGTTAGGGAGCTCAGGTTATGAAATCATAAATTCCAAAGGTGCCGTTGACATTGGACAAATGGTCCCAATCAATCCAACCTTTTGCAGTTTGGGGAGGACTGATAGTTTTGTAGTCCAACAAGTGTGAAGAAGAAAAGGGTAATATTCACTTGCTAGTCCTTGTAGCTTGTGTAAATAAGCTGCATAAACAATCTAGAAAGCATTGAGCTGACTGACCAGGAATGGAGCAACGCTCCTCTAATCTGTACTAGCAAACATTGTAAAGCGTTCATGATTGATTCTGTAGAAAAAGAGTTACCATACTTGTCTACAAGGCTTAGCTTCTTACCGGCATATCGCCAAAGATCCAGGAGATGAGATATATTGGCGACACACTCTGGCACACCCATGCTCTTTATTTGCTGCTTTTTCCTCTGTCTGTTCCTAATAGACGTCCCAATGACACCTGAGTAAGCATTCAGTCCCAGCCATCTCTGTTTTCTTTCCTATGGCATGGAGAGTCCACAACGTCATTCCAATTTCTAGTGGGATATTCAACTCCTGGCCAGCAGGAGGAGGCAAAGAGTGCCTGCCTTACCCATAACCCCCAGTCATTCTCTTTTCCTCTGTCAATTGAGGTTGTGCGAAGATGGTGTCTGAAGATTGTAATCCTTTTATGGGTACTTTTCCCTGCAAGCAAGGATTGGGGTTATGCTGTGTCCATGTCAATTTCTTTAGTAAGAGTAATTGTGGTTTTTAGCAGTTAGAAGACGGCGAGGTAATCTTTGCTTAAACTTCTAACAACAATGCTACCCCTTTATAGAAACCAGGGTTGGTTACTCTGTTTTTTCTCTTCCTCCAGGTCCCTGTCAGCGGTCAGAGGAAGCTGACAGACCTGGGAATATATGCCTACCTCATGGCTGCAACTACAAGGTAAGTGCTTATTTCCTTCTTTAGAAGGCTCAAGCACATTGGGAGTTACTATCATCTTTACATAAAGTAAGGGTGTTATATGCCTTCAATACCCGACTTATGGGATTGAGGTTTTTCACTAAACGTCCCCTGCAGCTGGTGCCTTTTATTAAGGACTGAGGGACTATATGTTTTAATGGAGGCTTATTTAGCAAAGTGGTATTAGCAGGGCTTGGGGTCAAGCTTTCAACAGTACGCTGGCTTTAGTCTCTCTATTGGCTTTGGGTCTCCTGGTCCTCAGCAGCCAGTACATAGATATCAGTCCTATGAGCTCTGTGCTTGGGACGATCGCAATGTGCACTATGTGAGTTTAAGTTTTACAGGCTATGAGAACAGTAGGCTTGTTTTAAACTCGCGTTTTTAAACCTCAGTGGGGCTTTCTAGCTCTTATAGGGTAGTGTTTTATTTTAGTAATGGCGGCATCATTTTAAGAGATAGTATTTAGTTTTATTGGCGGCAAAGCTAATAGATTTGGCGCCATCTACCCACCCTTCCTTTTTATTATTGCCGGTAATGTGGCTTTCGTTCTAGCGCCATTAGTTAGTCTCTTTTACTAGGACTCGGGCTAGGAGAGGGAGGTTCTATGAGAAAGCGCCGCCATCTTATTGTTATGCGGTCAGTATTTCCAACCGCGATATGCCCTTAGTGATATGCACCACGGGATCTCTGGTGCGAGGTTCACTTCCCCCTCCCGGGTCTGGGTATAGGATCGTTTTGTCTTAGTAAGCATCTAACGTTAGGTGGATGCTCTTATAGGCATTTTTTTTAAGCTGCACTTACAAAAAAAGCTTTCTGGGTGTTTCTTGTCGGCGTGTACTAATTTTTTCAGTTAGTGTTGCGCTATACGCTGCTTTCATTTGATTTCCATGCAATCCTTTTTTCTGAAGGGACCCGCAGGCTTCAGATATATCTGACATGTTTCCTCTTTGTGTGTACAAATTAGTCAAAGAGTAATGAGGGCTAAATACTTCAGTTATGCTTTAATAAAGATAAATGTGGTTTAAAGGCACAGTCAACACCAGAATTTTTGTTGTTTTAAAATATAGATAACCCCTTTATTACCCATTCCCCAGTTTTGCATAACCAACACTGTTATATTAATACACGTTTTACCTCTGTGATTATCTTGTATCTAAGCCTCTACAGACTGCCCCCTTATTTCAGTTCTTTTGACAGACTTGCATTTTACCCAATCAGTGCTCACTCCTCTGTAAATTCACGTGCATAAGATCAATGTTATCTATATAAAATACATGAACTAACTCCTTCCAGTGGTGAAAATCTGTCAAAATGCATTTAGATTAGAGGCGGCCTTCAAGGTCTAAGAAATTAGCAAATGAACCTCCTAGGTTTAGCTTTCAACTAAGAATACCAAGAGAACAAAGCAAAATTGGTGATAAAAGAAAATTGGAAAGTTGTTTAAAATGACATGCCATATCTAAATCATGAAAGGTTTTTTTTGGACTGTTCCTTTTAATATGTACATTACATGAAGTCAGTTGCTGCAAAGCCAATATTGCAGTATTAATTTTAATGGTTTATGGCATTTTTGTAAACTTTTTTTTACAATAATCCCTTATGCGTGCACTTTTATTTCAAGAAGTGTTTCTCTTGATAAGTGCTATCCTAGTTTTCACTGCCCTCAGGTGGCTGTTTTATGTAACTTCAGGTTCCACCTTGTTTTCAATTTATGATGAGGGTGAACTATCTTTTCCTCTCATTCTGATACTGCATATTTAGTCTGATATAAATTTCTGTGCAGCCTGGACAGTAATAATTTCAAAATTTAGTTATTTTAATGCTTTTGTTTTCATCTGTCTGCCTTTTAGAACTGTCTAAGGTTAAGATAATGCTTCTGATTCTCATAAGCTTGAGATAGGATGTTAGGGGTTTATAGCATTTTATTTTTCCCCCTATCTTTCTAAGTAGATATTTTTATAGATTGTATGTCTACTTATTTATCTTTTGTCTGCAGTGTATCTTAAAGGGACACTGAACACAAATTTTTTCTTTCATGATTCATATAGAGCTTAAGCAACTTTCTAATTTACTCCTATTATCATTTTTTCTTCATTCTCTTGGTATCTTTATTTGAAATGCAAGAATATAAGTTTAGATGCCGGCCCATTTTTGGTGAACAACCTGGGTTGTTCTTGCTGATTGGTGGATAAATTCATCCACCAATAAAAAAAAGTGCTGTCCAGAGTTCTGAACAACAAAAAAAAGCTTAGATGCCTTATTTTTCAAATAAAGATAGCAAGAGAACGAAGAAAAATTGATAATAGGAGTAAATTAGAAAGTTGCTTAAAATTGCATGCTCTATCTGAATCACAAAATAAAAAATTTGGGTTCAGTGTCCCTTTTTAAATATATTTTTTTTAGGGATTATTACATTTTATATGTTTAATCCTTTTCCGTTAACAGTGTATATGGAATGTTGTTATAAGCCTTATATCTGCTTATCTATTCTCTGCTGTGCATATTATTATATGTTTAATCCTTTTCCGTTCACAGTGTATATGGAATGTTGTTATAAGCCTTATATCTGCTTATCTATTCTCTGCTGTGCATATTATTATATGTTTAATCCTTTTCCGTTCACAGTGTATATGGAATGTTGTTATAATAATATGCACAGCAGAGAATAGATAAGCAGATATAAGGCTTATAACAACATTCTATATACACTGTGAATGGAAAAGGATTAAACATATAATAATATGCACAGCAGAGAATAGATAAGCAGTTATAAGGCTTATAACAACATTCCATATACACTGTGAACGGAAAAGGATTAAACATATAATAATATGCACAGCAGAGAATAGATAAGCAGATATAAGGCTTATATGTTTTGAGGTATTATCATTTTTATGACTATTGCTAGTTTTCTGCAGTGATAAAGGATAATATTTTTTTTGTTATGAGTCGTATATAATATAACTTAATGTTTTACTTGTTCAAAGGCTTTCCTTCTTGGCTCAGTGGCTCCATGTCTCTGTACTAATGTCAGTCACATGTATGTTCTATCTTGTATATAGGGGTTCACTTTTTGTTACGTTTGTTGTTTTCATGTATCATTCTCATCAGAATGCTATTATATTTATTTCTATTTCTGTATTATAGGAATACTTATTTTAATTTCTCTCACATTGAGGTGATATTGTTAGTGTATGTAATACTGGATGTTTAATGTATCATAATCTAATTTATTTTCCTGTTTTTATTATAGGAATTTCATATTATATTTCCCCTTTTGACACACATAAACTTTGTGTTTCTACATCCTTAGGTTATTTTTTAGTTAACCTATTTTGATGAATGGACACTTTTTTTTATATATATATATTAAAAAAAAATAATCTAAATTTAATCTCATGTGTTGACGTTTTTCATTGGGGCACGAGATGTATTCAGTTGTCTTTACAAACTTTTCTACAGTATTATCTTTATCTGATGCATGGCATTTTGTAGTCTGTTACAATAATCCATTATGAGACTGTTTGTTTTTTTCAGGCCCTGTTGGTCTTGACAGAGTCTGTTTCCTTAGTATGTGCTACCGGTGGCAGTTCTCTGTATATGAGTGATCAATGTATTTCTTTTCTATCATGTACATCCATTTTTTTTTTAGGGATTTGCTTCGCTCAGTGAAAAGTCACTGAGATTCTCTTGGGAGACCAGAGTTCCATTCCCCATTGGAGCATGACGTTCTCCTAGGGCAGAGTGGGGATTCTTGTCCATGAATTTTATCATTATACATTATAATTTTTCTTCTAATCTATGTATTATATTCTCTCTCTCATACCGAGGTGATTTTTCTAGTTTCTTGGTCATATATGTTGCCCTATTTTAATTTTCCGGGCTTGTTTAATTCTTCTCATATTGAGGGGTATTTTGCTCATGTCTATCTTTTCTCTACCTTTTGGCTAAGATCAAGTGTTGTATCTGTTCTTATCAGTTTAATATCTGATACGTCCCCTATCTGGGGACCATAGTGTCACATGTACAATAATCTTTTCATTTACACCAACTGTACTGACGCTACCGTCTAGTAATCAGTAGGTTTGCAGTTTGGCTCCTGCTGCAGTTACTTGCACCTTGAATGTGTGCCCACAAGCTGTTTTAAACTATGCTTTTTATATAGGGAGTGCTCCTATAGTTTGATGGTTTTAATATCTGTTTAAGACCTGGAATGTTATGGGTTTGAATTCCAGTTGGCCTATTTCTTCTCAAGGCATTGGAGTCCTCTCTGACCTCTTTCTTGAGGTTAATTTTGACATTTCTTTGAGAGATTTCAGTTCTGGTGACTCTCTCAGGATCTCTTGTCCCACGGCGCATGCTTCTTGCAATTATGGGTCCTGTTGCTAGCCTCGCTGGCTAGGGAACAGTTTGGGGTTCCTTAATAGCATAATGCTGCTGAGAGAACAACTTAAGACTCAGAGTTCCGGAAACCTGGGTACAGGTCCAACTTTTTATGTTCTCCAAAAATCATTTATGGAGATTATCTGTGCAGACAGATTTTCGCCCAGGAGTATGTTTTTGTGCTTAATGGACTCTTCATCCGGAGGTATTCTCGATGTTCCTCCATGGAAACGCTCTCAGGTGATGAGTCCTGAGTTGGCTTTGATGATGTTTTCATTTAAACGCCAAGCTTACTTTTTCGGATCCAGATTGAGAGATCCTCAGGCAGCTATGGTCTATGCTTTAGCTGTTCCTTAGGACTTTGGTTTCCTTTCAGGATTCTCTGCTGGCTCTCTTTCTCTGACATAGTTCATGGCCTGTGTTTAAACCTGTTGATCCTCCTTTGAGCCTTAACCTAGTTCTTAATGTTTTACAGCAGGCTCCATTTGAGCCAATGCATGTTGTTGATATAAAGTTATCTTGGAAAGTTTTGATTCTCCTTGCTGTTTCTTCCTCTTGTAGAGTTTCTGAGCTTTCTGCTCTGCAGTGTGATTCCCTGTACCTTATTTTTCATGCAGATAAGACGGCCCTTCGTACTAAATTGGGGTTTCTCCCTAAGGTGGTGTCGGATCCAAACATTATTCAGAAAATTGTTGTTCCTTCTTTTTGTCCTAATCCTCCTCCTTATAAGGAATGTCTTTTGCATAACTTGGATGTTGTGTCTGCTCTAAAATTTTATCTAAAAGCTACTAAAGATTTTCGGTTATCTTCTGCCCTGTTTGTTGTTTTCTTTGTAAAGCGTAAGGGTCAGAAGGCCACTTCTACTCCTCTTTCCCTTTGGTTAAGAAGTATGATTTTTTTTGTTTTGGTTTATGAGACTGCTGGGCAGCATCCTCCTGAGAGAATTACGGCTCATTCCACTTGGGCTTTCAAAAATGAAGCTTCTGTGGAACAAATTTGTAAGGCGGTTACATGGTCCTCTCTGCATACTTTTTCAAAATTCTACAAATTTTGATACTTTTGCATCGGTTGAGGCCTCTTTTGGGAGAAAGGTTCTTCAAGCGGTGGTGCCTTCTGTTTAGGTCCTCCTGCCTTGTTCTCCCTCTCTGTTCATTCTGTGTCCTCTAGCTTGGGTATTGGTTCCCACTAGTAATTGGAATGAAGTTGTGGACTCTCCATGCCATATGAAATAAAACAAATGTTATGCTTACCTGATAAATTTCTCTCTTTCTGGGCATGACCCAGCCCTCCTTATTTATTTTTATTTTTTTTTAATTATAATTCAGCAATTTTTTTGAGTAAACCTCAGGCACCTTTTCACCCTTGTGTTTCTTCCTTTTCCATTTCCTTCGGCTGAATGACTGTGGGTTATGGGTAAGGCAGTTACACTTAACAGCTTTTGCTGGGGGGCTCTTTTCCTCCTCCTGCTGTCCAGGAGTTGAATATCCCACTTGTAATTGGAATGACGTTGTGGACTCTCTATGCCCGGAAAGAAAGAAACTTATCAGGTAAGCATACATTTTGTTATTTCTCTTGTACAATGATGAAATTTATAGCTATAGTCCCCTAAAGCTTTGGTGTCCATATGGTGCATCTGCAATAACAGGGGATTGGCACCATTCTGAAGGTGGATATGGGGGCATCAAGACCCAGGTCTGAAGGAGCAATTGCTGAGTGGCTACTTTTAATTTACTAAACACTGGAATCAGCTGAGCTGTGAGGGCAGAGATTAAGTCCCACGTCTGGCAATCGGCTTCTGTAAGTAGGTTGTTCATTCTTCTGTTTTGGAGTAAACTATGTAGAACATTGTAGGCTGTAAGCCACGCCACAACACAGGGTTCTAAAACTTCTCCAACCTCTCACGAGCCAAGTGATGCTATTTTTGGTTTTGCAGAGCTCCTGGACAGCTAGACTGTTAAGAGAAGTAAGGATGGCTTTAGATGTCACCACTTTTAATGTTCAAATAAGAGATCATGTGCAGAGCCTCATCTTGCAGCGCTGTCCACCAGAAATCCCCCATTCCTTTGTTTAGTACTTGCGTATGTTAGTATTTTGTATCGTTTAGACGTGTAATTTTATACATTTCTATGGATTTTTGTTTTAAGAAAACCTGAAGGTATTCTTCCAGGTTCTTGACTATATTTCAAGAGGTGTGAAGATATTAGGCTATTTCTTTGGATTTCTGCTGTATTCACTTGTGCCGGAGAAAGACTGAAAACAGTATTCAGCAACAAGCTGAGCTCTGTAGCTCTATAAGCAGTCAAGAACCATCCATCAATATCAGATGAATATGAAGGGGACGGTAGTCAGGTTTCAGGTCAAGGTCAGGAACCAGTAAATCGGCCCCATAGCCAGGTCATTAAGTACAGAGAGGAACCAGATGAAGACTCCAAAACACAAATTCAAAGGTCAGCAGCTGGGTAATCAGTTATGAACAAGAGACACAACAAGGTAGCAGATGAGAGGCAAAGTCCAGGAAACATGTCAGGGTCACACTAGGAAAGGCAGGTCAGGAATAAGAATGTCAGGAACGTCATTAATGGATAACCAAGTGCCAACAATCTCACTACCTGGTCCATGTAAGTGCTGACTAGAGCTTAACCCTACTCTATATCTGACAACTCCTCTGGCCACAGTACTATCGTTTGCAGTGGCAGAGGAACATCTTGGTTCCTGACAAGGGTATGCCTGATTCCTCTATAGATTAATATATGATTTAGTTATTTACTATTAGGATGAAATATGGTGCAGTCAAATTCGTTTTTTACAGACCTATTACGCTTTGTGCTGCTTCAATTTCTTCAGTTCAGAGTTGACCTATGATTTTTTTTAATTTTATTTTCTATATATGTTGCTAGCTCCTCCATTTTTCCTTGTTGGTCCAGTTTCATGTGGAGATATTTCTGAAGGCTTTTCCTTTTTTATCAAAATGTCTACTTGTCACTTAAATAAGTATTTAGGAGCCTTCCAAGAAACACTTTAGGAAACTATTTCATTTAATGCTTAAGAGGTAATATTTATGTGTATGTGATATGTACATTTATTTTGCTCTTCATTTTCGGATAGCATTTATGAGAACGCCATGAGATCTGAATGATGCTTATCTCTTTTGTTAACCCATTCATACAATTCAATGTTTTTTCTTTTTCCGTTTATAGTTCTCCAGTATGGGTTAACCACTAATGCAAAGATCAATACCAAGATTAAACAGAAACTGTGATACATATCTGGTCACAATTGCTTATAATGGCAGTGAGGGTCCACGAAAAACATTCATTACCTATGGGAAATACTTCACCTGGTCACCAGGAGGAGTCAGATACCCCAAACAGAACATTGAAATATCCCTCCCACTTCCTCTACTTCCCCAGTAATTCTTTGTCTGATTATTTCCTGTTTGGATGCCATCCTTATCAAGGCCCTATCGCCAGTGCTGGTGACCTGCTTCATGTACAATAGGATTCAAATTTTTTAGACGTCCTTATTTATTTGTGGCCCATAGACACTGGTTTGGCCAGATTATTCTTTCCAGAAATAGATTTCCAAGAACAAACAAATGATTTATGTGTTTTCCTTTTACAATGGGTTTCATGGTACTGGGATTAATAGCAGCCACTTTGTATGTACTTAATTTTCCCGTGGAAACAGGATGCCCTTTTTTTTACAGTTGATGATCTGTAGTTTCTCCATTGGAAGTAGGAACTTTTTCTCCTTAATCAAACTTAAGATGTTTTCTCACTTGCCAGTTTTGATTTTAGCTGTGTGAACTAGGATTGAAGAGACTATATCGGGTTATTTCCCATCTCCCTCAAGTCATGAGTGCCGCCATGTTGGAATCTATCTGTCACTACATTCCAGTGCTAATGTGCTTGCACATGTGCAGTAACTCTCCTTCAGATACCTGCAGTGTAACCTAGGCAAGTGCATGAAATGTATTTAATGTCCCTTTTAGCTCAAGGTTTAGGAGAGGTGTTTTTTTTTTTTTTTTATGAGACCTCCCTGTCCATATTCTAGAACTATATGGACATCCCTTCTTCATCAGTGTAATGTTTGTATCCAGTTGCATTGCAGATGATGAAATCACCATCTTGTCCACGTGGCTGTAGATACCTCTGACATATACCCATTACCCTACAGATGACCCAAATTTGGTACTGACACGTCACGTCTGACACGGTTCTATGAAAGAAATAAGGATTTATACATGTAGATTAAATCCGTTTACTTACACTGATTTTGTTTTGTGCTTGTGGTTGTCATTCATTTCAAGGTCAAATTATTTTCTTGCGATACAGGAACAAACTCAAGTAGTAATAGGAGGGGCATATGCTGAAGTACGGTAACTTACCTCTCATACTTCTGGCAGGCATTTCTACTTGTTAATATTATTTTTATCATTTTTTTGGGGTTACCTCTTTAGCTAGACTATGTAGACATGTTATTTCTCTAAATATAGAAATTGTTTTAAAATTGACTTTTCTTAATTTTTTTGTAACTATATTTTACGTCTGTACATACACTTTTGTTTTTAACCCACTGTGTATCACAATATTGCCATGAGCTGTTCTCTTCTGTGCATTGTACCTAGAGCATGGCAAATCCGTTGTGACTATATGTAAAGCTCCTGTTATTAAACTGCCCATGATATTTTAATCTCTTGTTGAAAGATGGCTCTTTTCTATGAGAGGATACAGAGGTAGGCACCGGAGGGTGCACAAGACACATGCATAGCTCAGTATCCTCTCATGGAAAGAGCTAAGTTTCAACAAAGGAGATTAAAAGAACCAGGGAGGTTTTAATAAGTACATTTAATTCATTTATTTTAAATTGTACAGTGTTTGAATTATGCAACTTTGCTTGTTGTCACCTGTTATACTAACTGTGTTGTTTCTGTATGCGGTAACCAGCTGCTGACCAGTCGCGAGTGATGCAGGAGCAGATGACGGGAGCGGCCATGGCGATGCCAGCCGACACAAACAAGGCTTTTAAGGTAAGCACTTCTCTGGAGGTCAAGTCATGTCTAACTCTCTATCAGTACTACATACTATGCACTCTGCAACACCCCAGTGTCATTTTAAAGGGATGCTAAATCCAATTTTTTTTTTTTTTATGAGAGCAGGAATTTTAAGCAACTTTCTTATTTACTCCTATTATCAATTTTAATTCCGTTTCTTTGTTAGGAGCCGGCCCATTTTTGGTTGTGAACCTGGGTTATGCTTGCTTATTGGTGGCTTAAATGTAACTACCAATAAGCAAGCACTATCCAGGGTGCTGAACCTAAAATGGGCCGGCTGGTAAGCTTTATATTTTTGCTTTTTAAATAAAGATAGCAAGAGAATGAAGGAAAAATTATAATAGGAGAAAATTGGAAAGTTGCTTACAATTGCTGCTCTATCTCAATCATGAAAGAAAAAAAATGGGTTTAGTGTCCCTTTAAGTGTAGATATTCCCAAATTATTTGTTTTTGTCTGAACTTGTTCATTACATTTTAATTAGAGTTACTATAGTGTTTGTATTTACAAGAACAGTAATCTCCACTCTTCCAGCAGTGAGATTCTACTATCCCCTCGACCAATCACTGCAGGCTCAGATGATGAAGACTGCACAGTGTGTTAATGCTTATTTCTTTCATGTAATTAGCAAGAGTCCATGAGCTAGTGACGTATGGGATATACATTCCTACCAGGAGGGGCAAAGTTTCCCAAACCTCAAAATGCCTATAAATACACCCCTCACCACACCCACAATTCAGTTTTACAAACTTTGCCTCCGATGGAGGTGGTGAAGTAAGTTTGTGCTAGATTCTACGTTGATATGCGCTCCGCAGCAAGTTGGAGCCCGGTTTTCCTCTCAGCGTGCAGTGAATGTCGGAGGGATGTGAGGAGAGTATTGCCTGTTTGAATGCAGTGATCTCCTTCTACGGGGTCTATTTCATAGGTTCTCTGTTATCGGTCGTAGAGATTCATCTCTTACCTCCCTTTTCAGATCGACGATATACTCTTATATATACCATTACCTCTGCTGATTCTCGTTTCAGTACTGGTTTGGCTTTCTACAAACATGTAGATGAGTGTCCTGGGGTAAGTAAGTCTTATTTTCTGTGACACTCTAAGCTATGGTTGGGCACTTTGTTTATAAAGTTCTAAATATATGTATTCAAACATTTATTTGCCTTGACTCAGAATGTTCAACTTTCCTTATTTTTCAGACAGTCAGTTTCATATTTGGGATAATGCATTTGATTTAATCATTTTTTCTTACCTTCAAAAATTTGACTCTTTTTCCCTGTGGGCTGTTAGGCTCGCGGGGGCTGAAAATGCTTCATTTTATTGCGTCATTCTTGGCGCGGACTTTTTTGGCGCAAAAATTCTTTTCCGTTTCCGGCGTCATACGTGTCGCCGGAAGTTGCGTCATTTTTTGACGTTATTTTGCGCCAAAAATGTCGGCGTTCCGGATGTGGCGTCATTTTTGGCGCCAAAAGCATTTAGGCGCCAAATAATGTGGGCGTTTTATTTGGCGCTAAAAAATATGGGCGTCGCTTTTGTCTCCACATTATTTAAGTCTCATTTTTCATTGCTTCTGGTTGCTAGAAGCTTGTTCTTTGGCATTTTTTCCCATTCCTGAAACTGTCATTTAAGGAATTTGATCAATTTTGCTTTATATATGTTGTTTTTTCTCTTACATATTGCAAGATGTCTCTCGTTGCATCTGAGTCAGAAGATACTACAGGAAAATCGCTGTCTAGTGCTGGATCTACCAAAGCTAAGTGTATCTGCTGTATACTTTTGGTAGCTATTCCTCCAGCTGTTGTTTGTATTGATTGTCATGACAAACTTGTTAATGCAGATATTTCCTTTAGTAAAGTACCATTGCCTGTTGCAGTTCCTTCAACATCTAAGGTGCAGAATGTTCCTGATAACATAAGAGATTTTGTTTCTGAATCCATAAAGAAGGCTATGTCTGTTATTTCTCCTTCTAGTAAACGTAAAAAATCTTTTAAAACTTCTCTCCCTACAGATGAATTTTTAAATGAACATCATCATTCTGATTCTGATGACTCTTCTGGTTCAGAGGATTCTGTCTCAGAGGTTGATGCTGATAAATCTTCATATTTATTTAAAATGGAATTTATTCGTTCTTTACTTAAAGAAGTTCTAATTGCTTTAGAAATAGAGGATTCTGGTCCTCTTGATACTAATTCTAAACGTTTGGATAAGGTATTTAAATCTCCTGTGGTTATTCCAGAAGTTTTTCCTGTTCCTAATGCTATTTCTGCAGTAATTTCCAAAGAATGGGATAAATTGGGTAATTCATTTACTCCTTCTAAACGTTTTAAGCAATTATATCCTGTGCCGTCTGACAGATTAGAATTTTGGGACAAAATCCCTAAAGTTGATGGGGCTATTTCTACCCTTGCTAAACGTACTACTATTCCTACGTCAGATGGTACTTCGTTTAAGGATCCTTTAGATAGGAAAATTGAATACTTTCTTCTGTTATGTGTGATCAGTCCACGGGTCATCATTACTTCTGGGATATTATCTGCTCCCCTACAGGAAGTGCAAGAGGATTCACCCAGCAGAGTTGCTATATAGCTCCTCCCCTCTACGTCACCTCCAGTCATTCTCTTGCACCCAAAGACTAGATAGGAGGTGTGAGAGGACTATGGTGATTATACTTAGTTTTTATAACTTCAATCAAAAGTTTGTTATTTTACAATAGCACCGGAGCGTGTTATTACTTCTCTGGCAGAGTTTGAAGAAGAATCTACCAGAGTTTTTCTTATGATTTTAACCGGAGTAGTTAAGATCATATTGCTGTTTCTCGGCCATCTGAGGGAGGTAAAAGCTTCAGATCAGGGGACAGCGGGCAGTTGAATCTGCATTGAGGTATGTAGCAGTTTTTATTTTCTGAATGGAATTGATGAGAAAATCCTGCCATACCGTTATAATGACATGTATGTATACTCTACACTTCAGTATTCTGGGGATGGTATTTCACCGGAATTACTCTGTAAAAGTACATTAAACCTTTTAATAGGTATTTAATTCATGTTAAACGTTTTTGCTGGAATGTAGAATCGTTTGCATTTCTGAGGTACTGAGTGAATAAATATTTGGGCATTATTTTTCCACTTGGCAGTTTACTTGTTTTGATTATGACAGTTTCGTTTCTCTCTCACTGCTGTGTGTGAGGGGGAGGGGCCGTTTTTGGCGCTCTTTGCTACGCATCAAAAATTTCCAGTCAGTTACTCTTGTATTTTCTGCATGATCCGGTTCATCTCTAACAGAACTCAGGGGTCTTCAAACTTCTTTGAAGGGAGGTAGTTTCTCTCAGCAGAGCTGTGAGACTTATGTAGTGACTGTGTTTTAAAACGTTGCTCTGTGATTTTTATGTTTAAAATTTAATTAGTGTTACTTTACTAATGGGAACAAACCTTTGCTAACAAGTTGTGTTGTTTTTAAAGAGTGATGCTATAACTGTTTTTCAGTTCATTATTTCAACTGTCATTTAATCGTTTAGTGCTTCTTTGAGGCACAGTACGTTTTTGTTAAATAAGATTGTAACCAAGTTGCATGTTTATTGCTAGTGTGTTAAACATGTCTGTTTCAGAGGAAGATACCTGTGTCATTTGTTCCAATGCCAAGGTGGAGCCCAATAGAAATTTATGTACTAACTGTATTGATGCTACTTTAAATAAAAGCCAATCTGTACAAATTGAACAAATTTCACCAAACAGCGAGGGGAGAGTTATGCCGTCTAACTCGCCTCACGTGTCAGTACCTGCGTCTCCCGCCCGGGAGGTGCGTGATATTATGGCGCCTAGTACATCTGGGCAGCCATTACAGATAACTTTACAAGATATGGCTACTGTTATGACTGAAGTTTTGGCTAAGTTACCAGAACTAAGAGGCAAGCGTGATCACTCTGGGGTGAGAACAGAGTGCGCTGATAATTCTAGGGCCATGTCTGATACTGCGTCACAGCTTGCAGAGCATGAGGACGGAGAGCTTCATTCTGTAGGTGACGGTTCTGATCCAAGCAGATTGGATTCAGATATTTCAAATTTTAAATTTAAATTGGAAAACCTCCGTGTATTACTAGGGGAGGTCTTAGCGGCTCTTAACGATTGTAACACTGTTGCAATACCAGAGAAAATGTGTAGGTTGGATAAATACTTTGCGGTACCGGCGAGTACTGACGTTTTTCCTATACCTAAGAGATTAACTGAAATTGTTACTAAGGAGTGGGATAGACCCGGTGTGCCGTTCTCACCCCCTCCAATATTTAGAAAGATGTTTCCAATAGACGCCACCACACGGGACTTATGGCAAACGGTCCCTAAGGTGGAGGGAGCAGTTTCTACTTTAGCTAAGCGCACCACTATCCCGGTGGAGGATAGCTGTGCTTTTTCAGATCCTATGGATAAAAAATTAGAGGGTTACCTTAAGAAAATGTTTGTTCAACAAGGTTTTATATTGCAACCCCTTGCATGCATCGCGCCGATTACGGCTGCGGCAGCATTTTGGATTGAGTCTCTGGAAGAGAACCTTAGTTCCGCTACGCTGGACGACATTACGGACAGGCTTAGAGTCCTTAAACTAGCTAATTCATTCAGTTCGGAGGCCGTAGTACATTTAACCAAACTTACGGCTAAGAATTCAGGATTCGCCATTCAGGCACGTAGGGCGCTGTGGCTAAAATCCTGGTCGGCTGATGTAACTTCTAAGTCCAAATTACTTAATATACCTTTCAAGGGGCAAACTTTATTTGGGCCCGGTTTGAAAGAAATTATCGCTGACATTACAGGAGGTAAGGGCCACGCTCTACCTCAAGACAAAGCCAAAGCTAAGGCTAGACAGTCTAATTTTCGTCCCTTTCGGAATTTCAAAGCAGGTGCAGCATCAACTTCCACTGCACCAAAACAGGAAGGAGCTGTTGCTCGTTACAGACAAGGCTGGAAACCTAACCAGTCCTGGAATAAGGGCAAGCAGGCCAGAAAACCTGCTGCTGCCCCTAAGACAGCATGAACCGAGGGCCCCCGATCCGGGACCGGATCTAGTGGGGGGCAGACTCTCTCTCTTCGCCCAGGCTTGGGCAAGAGATGTCCAGGATCCCTGGGCGCTAGAGATCATATCTCAGGGATACCTTCTAGACTTCAAATTATCTCCCCCAAGAGGGAGATTTCATCTGTCAAGGTTGTCAACAAACCAAATAAAGAAAGACGCGTTTCTACGCTGTGTACAAGATCTATTATTAATGGGAGTGATCCATCCGGTTCCGCGGTCGGAACAAGGACAAGGGTTTTACTCAAACCTGTTTGTGGTTCCCAAAAAAGAGGGAACTTTCAGGCCAATCTTGGATTTAAAGATCCTAAACAAATTCCTAAGAGTTCCATCGTTCAAAATGGAAACTATTCGGACAATCTTACCCATGATCCAAAAGGGTCAGTACATGACCACAGTGGATTTAAAGGATGCTTACCTTCACATACCGATTCACAAAGATCATTACCGGTATCTAAGGTTTGCCTTCTTAGACAGGCATTACCAGTTTGTAGCCCTTCCATTCGGATTGGCTACGGCTCCAAGAATCTTCACAAAGGTTCTGGGTGCCCTTCTAGCGGTTCTGAGACCGCGAGGAATTTCGGTAGCTCCGTACCTAGACGACATTCTGATACAAGCTTCAAGCTTTCAAACTGCCAAGTCTCATACAGAGTTAGTTCTGGCATTTCTAAGGTCGCATGGATGGAAAGTGAACGAAAAGAAGAGTTCTCTCTTGCCTCTCACAAGAGTTCCATTCTTGGGGACTCTTATAGATTCTGTAGAAATGAAGATTTATCTGACAGAAGACAGATTAACAAAGCTTCTAAATGCATGCCGTGTCCTTCATTCCATTCAACTCCCGTCAGTAGCTCAATGCATGGAGGTGATCGGCTTAATGGTAGCAGCAATGGACATAGTTCCCTTTGCACGCCTACATCTCAGACCGCTGCAATTGTGCATGCTGAGTCAGTGGAATGGGGATTACTCAGATTTGTCCCCCACTCTGTATCTGGATCAAGAGACCAGAAACTCTCTTCTATGGTGGCTTTCTCGGCCACATCTGTCCAGGGGGATGCCGTTCAGCAGGCCGGACTGGACAATTGTAACAACAGACGCCAGCCTTCTAGGTTGGGGCGCTGTCTGGAATTCTCTGAAGGCTCAGGGACTATGGAGTCAGGAGGAAAGTCTCCTGCCAATAAACATTCTGGAATTGAGAGCAGTTCTCAATGCCCTTCTAGCTTGGCCCCAGTTAAAGACTCGGGGGTTCATCAGGTTTCAGTCGGACAACATCACGACTGTAGCTTACATCAACCATCAGGGAGGGACAAGAAGCTCCCTAGCAATGATAGAAGTATCAAAGATAATTCGCTGGGCAGAGTCTCACTCTTGCCACCTGTCAGCAATCCACATCCCGGGAGTGGAGAACTGGGAGGCGGATTTCTTGAGTCGCCAGACTCTTCATCCGGGGGAGTGGGAACTTCATCCGGAGGTCTTTGCCCAAATACTTCGACGTTGGGGCAAACCAGAGATAGATCTCATGGCGTCTCGCCAGAACGCCAAACTTCTTCGCTACGGATCCAGATCCAGGGATCCGGGAGCGGTTCTGATAGATGCTTTGACAGCACCTTGGAACTTCAGGATGGCTTATGTGTTTCCACCCTTCCCGCTGCTTCCTCGATTGATTGCCAAGATCAAACAGGAGAGAGCATCAGTGATTCTAATAGCGCCTGCATGGCCGCGCAGGACTTGGTATGCAGATCTAGTGGACATGTCATCCTGTCCGCCTTGGTCTCTACCTCTAAGACAGGACCTTCTGATTCAGGGTCCATTCAAACATCAAAGTCTAACTTCTCTGAAGCTGACTGCTTGGAAATTGAACGCTTGATTTTATCAAAACGTGGTTTTTCTGAGTCGGTTATTGATACCCTGATACAGGCTAGGAAGCCTGTTACCAGAAAGATTTACCATAAAATATGGCGTAAATACCTATACTGGTGTGAATCCAAAGATTACTCCTGGAGTAAGGTTAGGATTCCTAGGATATTGTCTTTTCTACAAGAAGGTTTAGAAAAGGGTTTATCGGCTAGCTCATTAAAGGGACAGATCTCAGCTCTGTCCATCTTGTTACACAGGCGTCTGTCAGAAAATTCAGACATCCAGGCCTTTTGTCAGGCTTTAGCTAGGATCAAGCCTGTGTTTAAAACTATTGCTCCGCCATGGAGTTTAAACTTAGTTCTTAACGTTTTACAGGGTGTTCCGTTTGAACCCCTTCATTCCATTGATATAAAATTGTTATCTTGGAAAGTTCTATTTTTAATGGCTATTTCCTCGGCTCGAAGAGTCTCTGAGTTATCAGCCCTACATTGTGATTCTCCTTATCTGATCTTTCACTCAGACAAGGTAGTTCTGCGTACTAAACCTGGTTTCTTACCTAAGGTTGTCTCTAACAGGAATATCAATCAAGAGATTGTTGTTCCATCCTTGTGTCCAAATCCTTCTTCTAAGAAGGAACGTCTTCTACACAATCTGGATGTAGTTCGTGCCCTCAAGTTCTACTTGCAGGCAACTAAAGATTTTCGCCAAACTTCTTCCCTGTTTGTCGTTTATTCTGGACAGAGGAGAGGTCAAAAAGCTTCTGCTACCTCTCTCTCTTTTTGGCTTCGTAGCATAATACGTTTAGCCTATGAGACTGCTGGACAGCAGCCTCCTGAAAGAATTACAGCTCATTCCACTAGAGCTGTGGCTTCCACTTGGGCCTTTAAGAATGAGGCCTCTGTTGAACAGATTTGCAAGGCTGCAACTTGGTCTTCGCTTCATACTTTTTCCAAATTTTACAAATTTGACACTTTTGCTTCTTCGGAGGCTATTTTTGGGAGAAAGGTTCTTCAGGCAGTGGTTCCTTCTGTATAATGAGCCTGCCTATCCCTCCCGTCATCCGTGTACTTTTGCTTTGGTATTGGTATCCCAGAAGTAATGATGACCCGTGGACTGATCACACATAACAGAAGAAAACATAATTTATGCTTACCTGATAAATTCCTTTCTTCTGTTGTGTGATCAGTCCACGGCCCGCCCTGTTTTTTAAGGCAGGTAAATATTTTTTAAATTATAATTCAGTCACCACTACACCCTTGGCTTCTCCTTTCTCGTTGGTCTTTGGTCGAATGACTGGAGGTGACGTAGAGGGGAGGAGCTATATAGCAACTCTGCTGGGTGAATCCTCTTGCACTTCCTGTAGGGGAGCAGATAATATCCCAGAAGTAATGATGACCCGTGGACTGATCACACAACAGAAGAAAGGAATTTATCAGGTAAGCATAAATTATGTTTTCTAAGAAAAGCTTATCTGTGTTCAGGTAATCTTCTTAGACCTGCTATATCTTTGGCTGATGTTGCCGCAGCTTCAACTTTTTGGTTGGAAACTTTAGCGCAACAAGTAACACATCATGATTCTCATGATATTATTATTCTTCAGCATGCTAATAATTTTATCTGTGATGCCATCTTTGATATTATCAGAGTTGATGTCAGGTTTATGTCTCTAGCTATTTTAGCTAGAAGAGCTTTATGGCTTAAGACTTGGAATGCTGATATGGCTTCTAAATCAACTCTACTTTCCATTTCTTTCCAGGGTAACAAATTATTTGGTTCTCAGTTGGATTCTATTATTTCAACTGTTACTGGTGGGAAAGGAACTTTTTTACCACAGGATAAAAAATCTAAAGGTAAAAACAGGGCTAATAATCGTTTTCGTTCCTTTCGTTTCAACAAAGAACAAAAGTCTGATCCTTCATCCTCAGGAGCAGTTTCAGTTTGGAAACCATCTCCAATCTGGAATAAATCCAAGCCAGCCAGAAAGGCAAAGCCTGCTTCTAAGTCCACATGAAGGTGCGGCCCTCATTCCAGCTCAGCTGGTAGGGGGCAGGTTACGTTTTTTCAAACAAATTTGGATCAATTCTGTTCACAATCTTTGGATTCAGAACATCGTTTCAGAAGGGTACAGAATTGGTTTCAAGATGAGACCTCCTGCAAAGAGTTTTTTTCTTTCCCGTGTCCCAGTAAATCCAGTAAAAGCTCAAGCATTTCTGAATTGTGTTTCAGATCTAGAGTTGACTGGAGTAATTATGCCAGTTCCAGTTCAGGAACAGGGGATGGGGTTTTATTCAAATCTCTTCATTGTACCAAAGAAGGAGAATTCCTTCAGACCAGTTCTGGATCTAAAAATATTCAATCGTTATGTAAGGATACCAACGTTCAAGATGGTAACTGTAAGGACTATCTTGCCTTTTGTTCAGCAAGGGCATTATATGTCCACAATAGATTTACAGGATGCATATCTGCATATTCCGATTCATCCAGATCATTATCGGTTCCTGAGATTCTCTTTTCTGGACAAGCATTACCAGTTTGTGGCTCTGCCGTTTGGCCTAGCTACAGCTCCAAGAATTTTTACAAAGGTTCTCGGTGCCCTTCTGTCTGTAATCAGAGAACAGGGTATTGTGGTATTTCCTTATTTGGACGATATCTTGGTACTTGCTCAGTCTTTACATTTAGCAGAATTTCATACGAATCGACTTGTGTTGTTTCTTCAAGATCATGGTTGGAGGATCAATTTACCAAAAAGTTCATTGATTCCTCAGACAAGGGTAACCTTTCTGGGTTTCCAGATAGATTCAGTGTCCATGACTCTGTCTTTAACAGACAAGAGACGTCTAAAACTGATTGCAGCTTGTCGAAACCTTCAGTCACAATCATTCCCTTCGGTAGCCTTATGCATGGAAATTCTAGGTCTTATGACTGCTGCATCGGACGCGATCCCCTTTGCTCGTTTTCACATGCGACCTCTTCAGCTTTGTATGCTGAATCAATGGTGCAAGGATTACACAAAGATATCTCAATTAATATCTTTAAAACCGATTGTTCGACACTCTCTAACGTGGTGGACAGATCACCATTGTTTAATTCAGGGGGCTTCTTTTGTGCTTCCGACCTGTACTGTAATTTCAACAGATGCAAGTCTCACAGGTTGGGGAGCTGTGTGGGGATCTCTGACGGCACAAGGAGTTTGGGAATCTCAGGAGGTGAGATTACCGATCAATATTTTGGAACTCCGTGCAATTTTCAGAGCTCTTCAGTTTTGGCCTCTTCTGAAGAGAGAATCGTTCATTTGTTTTCAGACAGACAATGTCACAACTGTGGCATACATCAATCATCAAGGAGGAACTCACAGTCCTCTGGCTATGAAAGAAGTATCTCGAATTTTGGTTTGGGCGGGATCCAGCTCCTGTCTAATCTCTGCGGTTCATATCCCAGGTGTAGACAATTGGGAAGCGGATTATCTCAGTCGCCAAACGTTGCATCCGGGCGAATGGTCTCTTCACCCAGAGGTATTTCTTCAGATTGTTCAAATGTGGGAACTTCCAGAAATAGATTTGATGGCGTCCCATCTAAACAAGAAACTTCCCAGGTATCTGTCCAGATCCCGGGATCCTCAGGCGGAGGCAGTGGATGCATTATCACTTCCTTGGAAGTATCATCCTGCCTATATCTTTCCGCCTCTAGTTCTTCTTCCAAGAGTAATCTCCAAGATTCTGAAGGAATGCTCGTTTGTTCTGCTGGTAGCTCCGGCATGGCCTCACAGATTTTGGTATGCGGATCTTGTCCGGATGGCCTCTTGCCAACCGTGGACTCTTCCGTTAAGACCAGACCTTCTGTCACAAGGTCCTTTTTTCCATCAGGATCTGAAATCCTTAAATTTAAAGGTATGGAGATTGAACGCTTGATTCTTCGTCAAAGAGGTTTCTCTGACTCTGTGATTAATACTATGTTACAGGCTCGTAAATCTGTATCTAGAGAGATATATTATAGAGTCTGGAAGACTTATATTTCTTGGTGTATTTCTCATCATTTTTCTTTGCATTCTTTTAGAATACCGAGAATTTTACAGTTTCTTCAGGATGGTTTAGATAAAGGTTTGTCCGCAAGTTCCTTGAAAGGACAAATCTCTGCTCTTTCTGTTCTTTTTCACAGAAAGATTGCTATTCTTCCTGATATTCATTGTTTTGTACAAGCTTTGGTTCGTATAAAACCTGTCATTAAGTCAATTTCTCCTCCTTGGAGTTTGAATTTGGTTATGGGGGCTCTTCAAGCTCCTCCGTTTGAACCTATGCATTCATTGGACATTAAATTACTTTCTTGGAAAGTTTTGTTCCTTTTGGCCATCTCTTCTGCCAGAAGAGTTTCTGAATTATCTGCTCTTTCTTGTGAGTCTCCTTTTCTGATTTTTCATCAGGATAAGGCGGTGTTGCGAACTTCTTTTGAATTTTTACCTAAAGTTGTTAATTCCAACAACATTAGTAGAGAAATTGTGGTTCCTTCATTATGTCCTAATCCTAAGAATTCTAAGGAGAAATCGTTGCATTCTTTGGATGTTGTTAGAGCTTTGAAATATTATGTTGAAGCTACTAAATCTTTCCGAAAGACTTCTAGTCTATTTGTTATCTTTTCCGGTTCTAGAAAAGGCCAGAAAGCTTCTGCCATTTCTTTGGCATCTTGGTTGAAATCTTTAATTCATCTTGCCTATGTTGAGTCGGGTAAAACTCCGCCTCAGAGAATTACAGCTCATTCTACTAGGTCAGTTTCTACTTCCTGGGCGTTTAGGAATGAAGCTTCGGTTGATCAGATTTGCAAAGCAGCAACTTGGTCCTCTTTGCATACTTTTACTAAATTCTACCATTTTGATGTATTTTCTTCTTCTGAAGCAGTTTTTGGTAGAAAAGTACTTCAGGCAGCGGTTTCAGTTTGAATCTTCTGTTTATGATTTTCATTAAACTTTATTTTGGGTGTGGATTATTTTCAGCAGGAATTGGCTGTCTTTATTTTATCCCTCCCTCTCTAGTGACTCTTGTGTGGAAAGATCCACATCTTGGGTAATCATTATCCCATACGTCACTAGCTCATGGACTCTTGCTAATTACATGAAAGAAAACATAATTTATGTAAGAACTTACCTGATAAATTCATTTCTTTCATATTAGCAAGAGTCCATGAGGCCCGCCCTTTTTTTGTGGTAGTTATGATTTTGTATAAAGCACAATTATTCCAATTCCTTATTTTATATGCTTTCGCACTTTTTTTATCACCCCACTTCTTGGCTATTCGTTAAACTGAATTGTGGGTGTGGTGAGGGGTGTATTTATAGGCATTTTGAGGTTTGGGAAACTTTGCCCCTCCTGGTAGGAATGTATATCCCATACGTCACTAGCTCATGGACTCTTGCTAATATGAAAGAAATGAATTTATCAAGTAAGTTCTTACATAAATTATGTTATTGTGTATCGCATACTAGTTTCAGGATTTTTTTAATTTTTTTTTTAAATCAGCTTTATTAGGTTTTATAAAAGTAAAATAAACAGAGTGTGGAAACGCAGCACCAAGTAGATTTCAAAATAAAGGTGACATTATTTTGAAGCCAATTCAGTTTTTAGAAAACGAACATTAGACTTGTGAGAATATAGCATATAATAATAAAAGAAAACATCAGTAGTGTGAATGGTTCTGTTGATCTGAACGGCTATAACCTAATCCCTAGCATCAATGGGGTGTGTTACCCATATGCTAAATCACATGAAACTGATGCAGCATATCTGTAAGAAGCGGACTAGAAAATATCGCCTGAGCATCTCTATGTAAAAAAAGAAAGATATTTTACCTCAAAATTTCTTCAGCTCAACAGAGTAAGTGCTGTGTAAACATTTATAGTTCAGCTGCAAGTTTAAAAAAAAAAAAAAAAAACAATAGCCAATCAGCATCAGCAGTGCTGAGGTAATGCTTTGCCTTTTTTGTGATCTCATGAGATTTCATAGAACTTACTTAAACTGAATATGAAATAACATGACTGTGTCTGCATATGCCAGTTGCCCACTCCCTTGCAAGTCCTGGGACAAGTATCTTGATTGGCTGCTTAAAGTCTCTTTACAGTGGGGTGTGGAAACTTGGGAAATTTGAGGTAAAAAATCTTCCGGCCAGATTACGAGTTTTGCGTTATGAGCTGTGCGGTGCTAATGTGCAGTTTTTTTCTCACCGCTCACTTACCTTCAGCGCTGGTATTACGGGTTTTTACAAACCTGGCGTTAAAAGGCAAGAAGGGGAGCGTAGAGCAAAATTGAGCTCCACACTGCACTCCAATACCAGCGCTGCTTAAGTCAGCGGTGAGCTGGTCGTACATGCTCATGCACGATTTCCCCATAGACATCAGTGGGGAGAGCCGGCTTAGAAAAAGTCTAACACCTGCAATAAAGCAGCGTAAAACTCAGTAACGCAGCCCCATTGATTCCTATGGGGAAGCTAAAGTTATGTTTACACCTAAAACCCTAACATGAACCCTGAGTCTAAACACCGGTAATCTTACACTTATTAACCCCTAATCTGCTGCCCCAACACCTACAATATATTTATTAACCCCTAATTTCCCTCCCCCAATGTCGCCACAACCTACCTACATTTTTTAACTCCTAATCTGCCACCCCCAACGTCGCTGCCACTATTCTAAATTTATTAACCCTTTAAACCTAAGTCTAACCCTAACACCCACTAACAAATATAATTTAAATAAATCTTAATAAAATTCCTATCATTACCTAAATTATTCCTATTTAAAACTAAATACTTACCTGTAAAATAAACACAAAGCTAGCTACAATATAACTAACAGTTACATTGTAGCTAGCTTAGGGTTATTTTTATTTTACAGGCAAGTTTGTATTTATTTTAACTAGGTAGAATAGTTACTAAATAGTTATTAACTATTTAATAACTACCTAGCTAAAATAAATACAAATTGACATGTAAAATAAAACCTAACCTAAGTTACCATAACACCTAACACTACACTACAATTAAATAAATTCCCTACATTAAATACAATTAAATAAATTAAATTAGCTAAATCGCACAAAACCCCCCACTAAATTACAGAAAATAAAAAAACAATAAAAAAACAAATTATAAGATCTTTAAACTAATTACACCTAATCTAATAGCACTATAAAAATAAAAAAAGCCCCCCCCCAATAAAACCCTAGCCTAAACTACCAATGCCCCAAAGAAACCAGCTCTTTTACCAAAATACAAACACCCTCAACAGTAAAACCCACCACCCACACAACCAACCCCCCAAATAAAAGCTTAACTAAAAAAAACTAAGCTCCCCATTGCCCTGAAAAGACACACTAACCCCCGAAGATTCACTTACCGGGAGAAGTCTTCATCCAAGCGGCAAGATGTCCTCAACGAAGCCAGCAGAAGTGGTCCTCCAGACAGGCAGGAGTGGTCCTCCAGATGGGCAGAAGTCTTCATCCAGACGGCATCTTCTATCTTCATCCTTCCGACGTGGAGTGGCTCCATCTTCAAGACATCCGGTGCGGAGCATACTCTTCAATCAACGTCTTCTTTGGAATGAATATCTCTTTAAGTGACGCCATCCAAGATGGCGTCCCTTAGATTCCGATTGGCTGATAGAATTCTATCAGCCAATCAGAATTAAGGTAGAAAAAATCCTATTGGCTGATACAATCAGCCAATAGGATTGAGCTGGCATTCTATTGGCTGTTCCAATCAGCCAATAGAATGTGAGCTCAATCCTATTGGCTGATTGCATCAGCCAATAGGATTTTTTCTACCTTAATTCCGATTTACTGAGAATTCTATCAGCCAATCGGAATCTAAGGGACACCATCTTGGATGACGTCACTTAAAGGTACATTCATTCCGAAGAAGCCGTTGTTTGAAGAGGATGCTCCGCGTCGGATGTCTTGAAGATGGAGCCTCTCCGCGTCGGAAGGATGAAGATAGAAGATGCTGTCTGGATGAAGACTTCTGCCCGTCTGGAGGACCATTTCTGCCGGCTTCGTTGAGGACTTCTTGCCGCTTGGATGAAGACTTCTCCTGGTAAGTTAATCTTCGTTGGTTAGTGTTAGGATTTTTTAAGGGTGTATTGGGTGGGTTTTATTTTTAGGTTAGGGCTTTGGGCAGCAATAGAGCTAAATGCCCTTTTAAGGGCAATGCCCATCCAAATGTCCTTTTCTTAGGCTTTTATTTGGGGGGTTGGTTGTGTGGGTAGTGGGTTTTACTGTTGGGGGGGTTGTTTGTATTTTTTTTTACAGGTAAAAGAGCTGATTTCTTTGGGGCAATGCCTCGCTAAAGGCCCTATTGATAGTTTAGTTTAGGCTAGGGGTTTCTTTTATTTGGGGAGGGGGGCTTTTTTATTTTGATAGGGCTATTATTTTAGGTGTAATTGGTTTAAAGATCTTGTAATTAGTTGTTTTTTTTCTGTAATATAGTGTGCTTTTTTGTGTGTGATTTAGCTAATTTAATTTATTTAATTGTATTTAATGTAGGGAATTGATTTTAATTGTAGTGTAGTGTTAGGTGTTAGGTTTTATTTTACTGGTCAATTTGTATTTATTTTAGCTAGGTAGTTATTAAATAGTTAATAACTATTTAATAACTATTCTACCCAGTTAAAATAAATACAAACTTGCCTTTAAAATAAAAATAAACCCTAAGCTAGCTACAATGTAACTATTAGTTATATTGTAGCTAGCTTAGGGTTTATTTTATAGCTAAGTATTTAGTTTTAAATAGGAATAATTTAGTTAATGATAGTAATTTTTATTTAGATTTATTTAAGTTAGGGGGGTTAGGTTTAGACTTTAGGTTTAAAGGGTTAATAAATTTAGAATAGTGGTGGCGACGTTGGGGATTGCATATTAGGGGTTAATAATATTTAACTAGTGTTTGCAAGGGAGGAGTGTGGCGGTTTAGGGGTTAATATGTTTATTCCTGTGGCGGCGATGTCCGGAGCGGCAGATTAGGGGTTAAAAATGTTATTATAGTGTTTGCGATGTGGGAGGGCCTCGGTTTAGGGGTTAATAGGTAGTTTGGGTGTTAGTGTACTTTTTAGCACTTTAGTTATGAGTTTTATGCTACAGCGTTGTAGTGTAAAACTCATAACTACTGACATTAAAATGCGTTGGGAATCTTGGAGGTAGAGGGTGTACCGCTCACTTTTTTGCCTCCCAGGACAAACTCGTAATACCAGCGCTATGGAAGTCCCATAGAAAAAAAGGGTTTACGAACTTTACATAAGTCGGTTTGTGGTAAGGCCAAAAAAGTGTGCGGTGCCCCTAAACCTGCAAGACTCGTAATAGCAGCGGTAGTGAAAAAGCAGCGTTAGGACCTGTTAACGCTGCTTTTTCAGCTTACCGCAAAACTTGTAATCTAGCCGTTCCTTTTTACATCGAGTTGTTCAGGTGTTATTTTCTAGTCAAATTTTTACAGCTATGCTGCATCCGTTTCATGTGCTTCAACATTTGGGTATCACGTCCATTTAAACAAAGGACAGAAATAAAGTAACCGTGCTGCACATGCCATATGCATGCTCCCTTGCAAGTCCTGGGAAAAACAGCCTATTGGATCGTTTACAATAGGATGTGACTACTAAGGACATTCTGAGGTCAAGTATTTTCCTTTTTTTTTACATAGATATGTTAATGTGGTATTTTCTAGACCAGGGTTCATCAAACTATTTCCCCCTAGACCCAGTGTCATGATACCACATACCTTTTGCGACCCTATTTTTAAGCTTTTTCTGAAACTTTCTGAAGTAATATACTGTACAAGATAGCAGCATTTTTTGTCAATTCCTGATTGTAGTCAGACATGGAAATGTTGTAGTGTTTAAAATACCAACCCAGCAGCTCATCTGATTTTATTCTCTGCTTCTCTTTAGACGGAGTGGGAAGCGTTGGAGTTGACCGACCACCAGTGGGCGCTAGAGGAAGTAGAAGATGAATTAATGTACAAAGATCTGAATTTTGATGGCATGTTTAAAAAAGAGCTGCAGACATCTATATTCTAAGACACCGACTCGCTATTTATGTCTGCACGTCCATTTAACCCGCTTGTACTGTGCATAGGAAACTGCAGCGCCACTCTGCGGTGTACGCCGCCTTACAAAAATGCAAAAACGTAGCAACATTTCTTATCCTTTTTTTATTTGTAGAACTATTTTTTGAAGTTTCTTCCCCAGATCCTTCAAAGTAGTTTGCGTCTTAGTGGTGTTCTTATCAAACGCTGTCATTTTGACTCTCGTGGAGTTTGGAGTCACGGTGAGGTAGCTGGGCACTCACAAGTCCAAAGTTTCACTGATGAAGTTGGTTTGTGGAGTATTTTAAATGACAGCACAATAGATTCTGAAATGGGAGAATTTATTGTATTTAAAGGGACCCTAAACTCTAATCCCCTAAAAATAAGTTAATTCAATTAAATGCTTGATATTGTAAAATATATTTCAAAAAATTGTGCTGGAGGATGGAGTTCAATTTCTCTTACTCGAGTATGCTGCAGATGATCCTAACCTGTCTACATGCTACATAGGGATTACTTAGACCAGTGCAGAAACTCATTTACAGCTAGTCCTGATTGGTCACAATGGTGGGATATAAGATTAAACATAGTCACCAGGGTTTTCAAGTAGTTTATTACTGAAGGTCACTTTGTTAAAATAAAATGCAACGTTTTCCTATATTTAAATGTCTTTTAACGAGACTGTAAAGTCAAAATTAAACTTTCATGATTCAGACAGAGCATACCATTTTAAACACCTTTCCAGTTTACATTATCAGATTTGCTTTGTTCTCTTGATATCCTTTGTTGAAGAGTAGATCTTGGTAGGCTCATAGTAGTAGGTTAGGAGCGTGCACGTGTCTATAACAATCAATGGCAGCAGTGTTGTAACTATGTAGAATGTTGCTTTAAAAATTGCAAACACTGCTGCCAGATGACAAGAGACGTGCATGCTCCTTAGCTCACCTAGGTTTCCTTTTAAACAAAGGATACTAAAAGAATAGAAGTAAATTGAAAAGCCGTTTTAAAAACAGTTTAATTTAGACTTTGATATCCCTTTAAGGTATTTATTTTTTATGTAGGTCTTTTGCACTTCAGTAATAAATTGATATCTTCTATGCATATATACAGTATATATAATATGTATAAGTGACTTTAATGTCCCTTTTTCTGTGCTCACGTACTAAATGACACCACATGTTTACAAAATAGTTTTTTGTTGTCACAATTAAATGGACACTTTTATTTACAATATTAATTGACATTATAGTGCAAAAATGACATTCGTTAGAGCTTGTAATTCTTCCACTACCGGCCCTGCAAATACTGCTTGGGAGCCGCAGAGAACTGCTGGTTCAAAGCTGGAAACAGAGGGTGATCCAATCAGCAGCGGCAGTCATACTACCCAGCTGTGCAATTGCCTCTTCTGATTGGCTCACTGGCCATGTCCTCTCTGGGCCAGTAGTTCTTTAACTGTGTGTTTAACTACTTTGCGGGGGTTAAACATATCAACTTGCAGGGTCGGTAGTGCTCTAGCAAATTAGAGCATGTCATTGTTGCACTATTATGTCTCTTTAAAGGGACATGAAACCCAAAAAAATTGTTTTATGCCCCTTTAAGTAGCAATGGAAACTTGCAAAACAGAAAGAAGCTACTAAACAAGTGAAAATGAGACCAAATATCCTTGTCCATTTCTTTTTTATATTTTTGTTACATTATCTTCTCATAAAAGCCTAACCTGTCCGTTAAGGGGTTAAACGCACCCTCTACAGCAGTGCTGGCTAACCTTGGCACCCCCAGATGTTTCGGAACTACATTTCCCACGATGCTTAGGCTCTCTGCAATCTAGTTGAGCATCATGGAAAATGTAGTCCCGAAACATCAGGGGTACTAATGATCGCTATCACTGCTCTACAGGACCTGATGCAGATGGGAGGTTGTTCCTTGCTCCTAGCTGCTCAAATACTGTATTTATTTATTGTTTGTGCTCATTTGTTTTATTTATTTGTTGTATTTGTTTTAAAGCTTTATCTGTGTTTTTAACTCTTGTCATTTTATGTTCATTAATTGTTTTCTTGATGTATCTTAAACAAAAATAGATATTTTCAAATCTAACCTTGTGCATTGTAACCGCTCTTTTGTGGCTAAAATCCTTCTTGAAAGGAGAAGGAAATACAGATACAGTGGGACCTCTGTTAGACTTTATATAGCGCTTTATTTGTGTGTGTAGATTTTACACCAACTTATATTGTACATATCTCTCATAACCTTTTCACGTTCAGATAAGGCTTAAAGGGACAGTCTACTCAAAAAATGGTACTGCTTAAAAAGATAGATAATCCCTTTATTACCCATTCCCCAGTTTTGCATAACCAACAGTTATAGAAATATACTTTTTACCTCTGTGATTACCTTGTATCTAACCCTCTGCAGACTGCTCCTTATCTCAGTTAAATTAATATACTTTTTACCTCTGTGATTACCTTGTATCTAAGCCTCTGCAGACTTCTCCTTATCTCAGTTATATTAATATACTTTTTACCTCTGTGATTACCTTGTATCTAAGCCTCTGCAGACTGCTTCTTATCTCAGTTATATTAATATACTTTTTACCTCTGTGATTACCTTGTATCTAAGCCTTTGCAAACTGCTCCTTATCTCCGTTATATTAATATATTTTTTACCTCTGTGATGACCCTGTATCTAACCCTCTGCTGACTGCTCCTTATCTCAGTTATATTTATATACTTTTTACCTCTGTGATTACCTTGTATCTAAGCCTCTGCAGACTGCTCCTTATCTCAGTTATATTAATATACTTTTTACCTCTGTGATTACCTTGTATCTAAGCCTTTTCTGACAGCCCCCTGATCACATGACTTTTTATTTATCATCTATTGACTTGCATTTTAGCCAATTAGTGTAGTGTCTGACACAAACCACGGGCGTTAGCACAATGTTATCTATATGGCTCACATGAACTAGCAGTATCCTGTAGTGAAAAGCTAATAAAAAAGCATGTGATAAGAGGCTGTCTGTAGTGGCTTAGAAACAGGCAGAAATTTAAAAGGTTTAAAAGTTATAAAGTGTATTAATATAACATTGTTGGTTGTGCAAAGCTGGGGAATGGGTAATAAAGGCGCAATCTATCTTTTTTAAACAATAACAATTCTGGTGTAGACTGTCCCTTTAACAGGACATTAACCACTAAATACATTTATAACCATAGTATTGAAGGCATTCCCTGCCTCTCTCTAGCAACGGCGGCCGCCATGTTGAAATCTAACGTTCACTACATTCCAGTGCTGATGTGTTTGCACGTGTGCAGTAACTCTCCTTCAGATACCTGCAGTGTAACTCAGGTTTCAAAATGGCAGCTCCCATGATTAGAGGGAGGTGCATAAAATGTGTTTAATGTCTCATAGGTGTGCGCAGCAGGTTTAATTAGGATTTGCACCCAGAGTTGTTGTTTTTTTGTGTGACGAAATACGTGAAAATAAAGGACATTCATTTTAATTCATTACAATGAAAATAAAAACAAACAAAACAAAGTTTTAATACCTTTGCTTACAGATTCATACTCAACAAATATGACACAAAATACCAGCGTTTCCTAGTTGTGATAACCAGGCACACACAACTAGTATATATTTATAAGCAGAGAACTCAAACCATCTACATGCGGAACTGAAGCAGGGGCTCGCAATGTAGGGAGACCATTCTTGCCTGGGGCAGTAAGACTTTGCCACCTTATGCTGCTGACATCGCCCTAAAAATGGTTCCCGGCATGAATACACCAATGAACATCATGCCGTGCACAAGTTAAAGCGCATTACCAGCTGCACCAATGGCAGGTGCTTAATTAAACCCTGGTCTAGTGGAGGGGGGTTAGGGCGCTCTCCTTGAGTCCAGCAGCCCAGTGACCACTCTGTCATCCCCTGATGGCGTCCCAGCACAAGGTTGCTGATAACTGCTGTATTACCTTGCAAAGTAACTCCAGGGATAAATAGAAAGTTTTTGGCTACAGGGTTTAGTGACTTGATTTTTTTATAAATTTTCTCTTCAATGGAGTTAAGCAACGTGCTGTTTAACTGCCATACTCATTGTATTTCTCTCCCACATAAACACAATTGCCACTAGATACATCAAGTAAAGCCGAAATGCATTGCGTTTGCATAAGTATTATATATGATGAATTAAAATACATTCTCAATATCCTAATATTCTTTATTAACCAAAATAAAGAATAAACATGAAAAAAACATTTTTTTTCAACATTAAAGGGACAGTCTACACCAGAATTGTTATTCTTTAAAAAGATAGATAATCCATTTAATTCCCATTCCCCACTTTTTCATAACCGACACAGTTATATTAATATACTTTTTACCTCTGTGGTTAACTTGTATTTAAGCCTCTGCAGACTGCCCCTTATCTCAGTTATATTAATATACTTTTTACCTCTGTGGTTAACTTGTATTTAAGCCTCTGCAGACCGCCCATTATCTCAGTTATATTAATATACTTTTTACCTCTGTGGTTAGCTTGTATTTAAGCCTCTGCAGACTGCCCCTTATCTCAGTTATATTAATATACTTTTTACCTCTGTGGTTAACTTGTATTTAAGCCTCTGCAGACTGCCCCTTATCTCAGTTATATTAATATACTTTTTACCTCTGTGGTTAACTTGTATTTAAGCCTCTGCAGACTGCCCCTTATCTCAGTTATATTAATATACTTTTTACCTCTGTGGTTAACTTGTATTTAAGCCTCTGCAGACTGCCCCTTATCTCAGTTATATTAATATACTTTTTACCTATGTGGTTAACTTGTATTTAAGCCTCTGCAGACTGCCTCCTTATCTTAGTTCTTTTGACAGACTTGCATATTAGCCAATCAGTGCTGGCTCCTAGGTAACTCCACAGGCGTGAGCACAATGTTATTTATATGGCACACATAAACTAACGCGCTCTAGTGATGAAGAACTGTCAAATGCATTCAGATAAGAGGCGGCCTTCAATGGCTTAGAAATTAGCATATGAGCCTTCCTAGGTAAGAGAACAAACAAAATTGATGATAAAAGTATATTGGAAAGTTGTTTAAAATTACATTCCCTATCTGAATCATGAAAGTTTATTTCTCCAACATTGGTGTGTCCGGTCCACGGTGTCATCCTTACTTGTGGGAATATCTCTTCCCCAACAGGAAATGGCAAAGAGTCCCAGCAAAGCTGGCCATATAGTCCCTCCTAGGCTCCGCCCACCCCAGTCATTCTCTTTGCCGTTGCACAGGCAACATCTCCACGGAGATGGTTAAGAGTTTTTGGTGTTTAAATTTAGTTTTTTATTCTATCAAGTGTTTGTTATTTTAAAATAGTGCTGGTATGTACTATTTACTCTGAAACAGAAAAAGATGAAGATTTCTGTTTGTGAGAGGAAGATGATTTTAGCAGACAGTAACTAAAATCGATTGCTGTTTCCACATAGGACTGTTGAGATGAAGTAACTTCAGTTGGGGGAAACAGTTAGCAGACTTTTCTGCTTAAGGTATGACTAGCCATATTTCTAACAAGACCATGTAATGCTGGAAGGCTGTCATTTCCCCTCATGGGGACCGGTAAGCCATTTTCTCAGTCAAGCAAACAGAATAAAGGGCTTAATATGGGCTATAAAACTGGTAGATATTTTTATGGGCTAAATGGATTGCTTTATTTGGGCATTTTATACATGTTTATGCTGATAATTCACATTTATAAACTTGGGGAACGTTTTTTAACGGCAGGCACTATGTTAGACACCTTTTCCAGTCAGGGAGGGCCTTCCCAGTTGTAGGCTGAGCCTCATTTTCGCGCCATTACTGCGCAGTTGTTTTTGAGAGCAAGACATGCAGATGCATGTGTGAGGATCTGAAAGTAGCTGGAAAAGTTTCTAGAAGGCGTCATTTGGTATCGTATTCCCCTCTGGGCTTGGTAAAGTCACAGCAAAGGCTGTAGCTGGGACTGTATAGGGGTTAAATTTGTAAACGGCTCCGGTTCCGTTATTTTAAGGGTTAAAGCTCTGAAAATTGGTGTGCAATACATTTAATGCTTTAAGACACTGTGGTGAAATTTTGGTAATTTGAACAATTCCTTCATACTTTTTCACATATTCAGTAATAAAGTGTTTCTGTTTAAAATTTAAAGAGACAGTAACGGTTTTGTTTTAAAACGTTTTTTGTGCTTTATTGACAAGTTTAAGCCTGTTTAACATGTCTGTGCCTTCGGATAAGCTATGTTCTATATGTATGAAAGCCAATGTGTCTCCCCATTTAAATTTGTGTGATAATTGTGCCAGTAAGGACAGTACTGCCACAGATAATGAAATTGCCCAAGATGATTCCTCAGATGAGGGGAGTAGACATGATAATACATCATCTCCTACTGTGTCTACACCAGTTTTGCCCACGCAGGAGGCCCCTAGTACATCTAGTGCGCCAATGCTTATTACCGTGCAACAATTGACGGCTGTAATGGATAACTCCATAGCAAATATTTTATCCAAAATGCCTGCATATCAGAGAGAGCGCGATTGCTCTGTTTTAAACACTGAAGAGCAGGAGGGCGCTGATGATAATTGTTCTGTCATTCCCTCACACCAATCTGAAGTGGCCATGAGGGAGGTTTTGTCAGATGGGGAAATTTCAGATTCAGGAAAAATTTCTCAACAAGCTGAACCTTATGTTGTGACATTTAAATTTTAATTAGAGCATCTCCGCGCACTGCTTAAGGAGGTGTTATCTACTCTGGATGATTGTGACAACTTGGTCATTCCAGAGAAATTATGCAAGATGGACAAGTTTCTAGAGGTTCCAGTGCACCCCGACGCTTTTCCTATACCCAAGCGGGTGGCGGACATAGTGAATAAGGAGTGGGAGAAAAAAAATAAATTCAAGGAGAAACACTATCCAGAAGAATTAATTGAATTAGGCTTTCAAAAAGCACGCTCTCTAAATAGAGGAGAATTGTTAAAACCAAAAAGTTTAGAAAAACCTAGAAATGAAGATTCACATTATGAATCTTCATTCATTACTAGATACAATAACAACTACAAGGAGATTAAAAAGATTCTGTTTAAACATTGGCCATTACTTAAACGAGACCCCATCTTCAAAATAATATTACAAGACAAACCCAGATGCACATTTAAAAGAGCCCCTACTATTAAAGAAAAACTGGCACCTAGTAAAGTAGTGATGTGCAAACGTAAGTTTAAAGCTCAGAACAATAGTATTCATAGCTCCACAATACCAAACATAGGAACTTATAGATGTAATAAAAATAGATGCAACATGTGCAAATACATAACGAATAGTTGCAAAAATATTATATCTAACAGCACAGGAGAATCATTTGCAATTACCCAAAGAATAACATGCAATTCCAATTTTGTAGTATATTGTATAACGTGCTTGTGTGGCCTACAATATATAGGTCGCACCTGTAGAAAAATTAGACAAAGATGGTCAGAACATTTGAGATGTATCCTGAAAGGATCTGATAAATATAGTACTTCTAGGCACCATTCTTCCATACATGGCACAAACAAGTGCGTCATGAACATCACCCCATTGGAAATGATTCCTGCTATAAGTTCTCAAAACAGAATGATTAAATTACGCCAGAGGGAAACCTTTTGGATTTATCAATTTAAAACTTTACATCCGGAGGGGCTGAACGAAGTAATAGATTCCGCTGCTTTTTAATACATCCCCTATATATACAATATTATTATTTTTTTACCCATATCACAACATCGGACTTATTTCATTATTATATATCTTCACATTAAATTTAAATATTTAAATTCATCACTTATTCATAATTTTGAATGAATCCTACATTATCATTTTATATTAGATTATATATCCAATAATATTTCTCTTTCATTTTTGTCATACACATGAATGTTCACTATCATTTTATATTATACTCTATACCCACCTAGTATTCCAATTTCACTATATCATACTGTTCACATAAAATTCTGGTAGATCTCTATCTATCACATAACTTTGGTTTAGATACAACGATGCAATAATTTGCATCATTTATCACTAAGACACAGATTTATACACGCTTATATTATTTTTTATATATTAATTCGTATTGTGGTCCTTATATTCACGTTCTTATATACATGTCATATATACACTTGTTAGGAATGTAGTCAGTTAATGTGAATATTATAGTCAAAGCCGACTCAGCTTTTTTGCACATCAAGGTATCAGTTTTTTTTATCACGGTAAACACGCTATATCTCTACATAGCAACAGAGGTAACTGATTTTGTATCCAGGGGTGTACTTGTATGCATCTCCACGTCATTAGATACACACCCACAATCACAAACACTTAACAACAGAGGTCAATGTTTCTGTTCACATTGGTGCATATGTACGCACATTCACGTCACTAGATATACAACCTTAGCCCCAATCAGGTGAAGTAACACAACACAGTATGGAGATATTTTGAATACAACACGGCTATTAGCTTAGCGCAACACACCCCGTTCTGACGTAGTAATCGGACAGGCCAGTCATATAACATTATAATTTGTTCAATGATACACACCCTCTCATATTTAGAAATATAGGATCGTATTTTCTCAGTTTATTATCCATTTGTAGGGCCATCTCCAATAATACCACCAAGGAAGATAAATAGATATATAAATAGCGCATTGGCAGAAATAAACCCTGCATGTATACATACTATGACGATTATTCCCAATACGGCTTTTAAATATTTAAGATAATCTATAGAGCCTAAAGCTCGAGGTATTTATATGTGTTTTTGATTTTAGTTAATATTTGTTTAGAAGGACTATTGAGCATTATTGTATTAGATATTTGGCTATACACATTGGATTGTAACATTGTGATTTGCTTTAAACAACCTGTTAGACTAATCTATGCAGCACCTGTTCAAATTAGCTACAGCTGTTTTCATTAAGCCTATACAGGGGTATATATGTAAGAGACTCCAGCACATTCAGTATCATTTGCCTGAGGAAAAAGCGTGGTTAACGCTTAGAAACGCGTAGCAATTTTACAAACAGATATCATTGTTGATCTGTGTATGTACATTTTTTATTTTTTTATTAAATATTTTTTTTATCGATACTGGAGTGCTCTTTATCTTTTCCACCATCCTGATGTCCATCTCATATACCTAAAGTCCATTTGTCATCACGACAGTGCCTCTTTTGGGTTGGATTTGTGCACTAGGACACTATAATATTCCTAGTATGCCATATTTGCACTTCAAGGTGCTATTCATCTTGTGAGTATCCATTCGTCAGTACTAACAGATTTTCACCACTGGTTCATCATTGATCTGCACTAGGGGTCGCCCTCTTGTTTTTTGCTCTTGATTTTCAGAATACAGATATCCCTTCTGCATTTGGGAGGAGCAGCCCTCTAAGCATAGTGCACAGTCAGCTGGGACACTGTGAAGTTCCCAGATTGCTCATCTAGGCATTACCTTTGCCTTTCCACATTGTGAGTATGCTTACTTTTGCATTATCTCCCATATAAAAATTGGCTACACTAGGAGGCGCCCTTCTCTTTTCTTTCTGTTTTAAGGAGTGGGAGAAGCCCGGCATACCTTTTGTTCCCCCCCCTATATTTAAGAAATTATTTCCTATGGTCGACCCCAGAAAGGACTTATGGCAGACAGTCCCTAAGGTCGAGGGGGCAGTTTCTACTCTAAACAAGCGCACTACTATTCCTATCGAGGATAGTTGTGCTTTCAAAGATCCTATGGATAAAAAATTGGAAGGTTTGCTTAAAAAGATTTTTGTACAGCAAGGTTACCTTCTGCAACCCATTTCGTGCATTGTTCCTGTCACTACAGCAGCGTGGTTCTGGTTCGAGGAACTAGAAAAGTCGCTCATTAGAGAGACTCCATATGAGGAGGTTATGGACAGAGTTCACGCACTTAAGTTGGCTAACTCTTTTATTTTAGATGCCGCTTTGCAATTAGCTAGATTAGCGGCGAAAAATTCAGGGTTTGCAATTGTGGCGCGCAGAGCGCTTTGGCTAAAGTCTTGGTCAGCGGATGTATCATCCACGACAAAATTGCTTAACATCCCTTTCAAAGGTAAAACTCTATTTGGACCAGAATTGAAAGAGATTATCTCAGACATCACTGGGGGAAAGGGCCACGCCCTTCCTCAAGATAGGCCTTTCAAGGCCAAGAATAAGTCTAATTTTCGTTCCTTTCGCAATTTCAGGAACGGACCGACCTCTAATTCTGCATCCTCTAAGCAAGAGGGTAATGCCTCACAGCCCAAACCAGCCTGGAAGCCTATGCAAGGCTGGAACAAGGGTAAGCAGGCCAAGAAGCCTGCTGCTGCTAACAAAACAGCATGAAGGAGTAGCCCCCGATCCGGGACCGGATCTAGTAGGGGGCAGACTCTCTCTCTTTGCTCAGGCTTGGGCAAGAGATGTTCAGGATCCCTGGGCACTAGAAATAGTTTCTCAGGGTTATCTTCTGGAATTCAGGGAACTACCCCCAAGGGGAAGGTTCCACATGTCTCACTTATCCTTAAACCAAATAAAGAGACAGGCGTTCTTACATTGTGTAGAAGACCTGTTAAAGATGGGAGTGATACACCCAGTTCCAATAAAGGAACAAGGAATGGGATTTTATTCAAATCTGTTCGTAGTTCCCAAAAAAGAGGGAACTTTCAGACCAATTTTGGATTTGAAGATCCTAAACAAATTTCTCAGGGTACCATCGTTCAAGATGGAAACCATTCGAATGATTCTACCCACTATCCAGGAAGGTCAATTTATGACTACCGTGGATCTAAAGGATGCGTACCTACATATTCCTATCCACAAAGAACATCATCAGTTCCTAAGGTTCGCCTTTCTGGACAAACATTACCAGTTTGTGGGGTTAGCCACTGCTCCAAGGATTTTCACAAAGGTACTAGGGTCCCTTCTAGCGGTTCTAAGACCGAGGGGCATTGCAGTAGTACCATACTTGGACGAAATTCTAATACAAGCGTCGTCCCTGTCAACAGCAAAGGCTCATACAGACATCGTTCTGGCCTTTCTCAGATCACACAGATGGAAGGTGAACATAGAAAAAAGTTCTGTGTCTCCGTCAACAAGAGTTCCCTTCTTGGGAACAATAATAGATTCCTTAGAAATGAGGATTTTTCTGACAGAGGTCAGAAAGTCAAAACTTCTAAGCGCTTGTCAAGTTCTTCATTCTGTTCCACGTCCTTCCATAGCGCAGTACATGGAAGTAGTAGGGTTGATGGTTGCAGCAATGGACATAGTTCCTTTTGCACGAATTCATCTAAGACCATTACAACTGTGCATGCTCAAACAGTGGAATGGGGACTATACAGACTTGTCTCCAATGATTCAAGTAGATTAGAAGACCAGAGATTCACTCCGTTGGTGGCTGACCCTGGACCATCTATCCCAGGGAATGAGCTTCCGCAGACCAGAGTGGGTCATTGTCACGACCGACGCCAGTCTAGTGGGCTGGGGCGCGGTCTGGGAATCTCTGAAAGCTCAGGGACTATGGTCTCGGGAAGAGTCTCTTCTCCCGATAAATATTCTGGAACTAAGAGCGATCTTCAATGCTCTCAGGGCTTGGCCTCAGCTAGCAAAGGCCAGATTCATAAGGTTCCAATCAGACAACATGACGACCGTTGCGTATATCAATCATCAGGGGGGAACAAGGAGTTCCCTGGCGATGAAAGAAGTGACCAAAATAATTCAATGGGCGGAGGATCACTCCTGCCACCTATCTGCGATCCACATCCCAGGTGTGGAAAACTGGGAAGCGGATTATCTGAGTCATCAGACATTCCATCCGGGGGAGTGGGAACTCCACCCGGAGATCTTTGCCCAACTAACTCAATTATGGGGCATTCCAGACATGGATCTGATGGCGTCTCGTCAGAACTTCAAGGTTCCGTGCTACGGGTCCAGATCCAGGGATCCCAAGGCGACTCTAGTGGATGCACTAGTAGCACCTTGGACCTTCAACCTAGCTTATGTGTTTCCACCGTTTCCTCTCATTCCCAGGCTGGTAGCCAGGATCAAACAGGAGAGGGCCTCTGTGATCTTGATAGCTCCTGCGTGGCCGCGCAGGACTTGGTATGCAGACCTGGTGAATATGTCATCGGTTCCACCATGGAAGCTACCTTTGAGACAGGACCTTCTTGTTCAGGGTCCATTCGAACATCCAAATCTGGTCTCCCTCCAGCTGACGGCTTGGAGATTGAACGCTTGATTCTATCAAAGCGTGGGTTTTCAGATTCTGTGATAGATACTCTGGTTCAGGCCAGAAAACCGGTAACTAGAAAGATTTACCATAAAATATGGAAAAGATATATCTGCTGGTGTGAATGCAAAGGATTCCCATGGAATAAGATAAAAATTCCTAAGATTCTCTCCTTTCTACAAGAAGGTTTGGAGAAAGGATTATCTGTAAGTTCTCTAAAGGGACAGATCTCTGCTTTATCTGTCTTACTACACAAAAGACTGGCAGCTGTGCCAGATGTTCAAGCATTTGTTCAGGCTCTGGTTAGGATCAAGCCTGTTTACAGACCTTTGACTCCTCCCTGGAGTCTAAATCTAGTTCTTTCAGTTCTTCAAGGGTTCCGTTTGAACCTTTACATTCCATAGATATTAAGTTACTATCTTGGAAAGTTTTGTTTTTGGTTGCTATTTCTTCTGCTAGAAGAGTTTCAGAGTTATCTGCTCTGCAGTGTTCTCCGCCCTATCTGGTGTTCCATGCAGATAAGGTGGTTTTGCGTACTAAGCCTGGTTTTCTTCCAAAGGTTAATTCTAACAAGAATATTAACCAGGAGATAGTTGTACCTACTTTATGTCCGAATCCAGTTTCAAAGGAGGAACGTTTGTTACACAATTTGGACGTAGTCCGTGCTCTAAAATTCTATTTAGAGGCTACAAAAGATTTCAGACAAACATCTTCTTTGTTTGTTGTCTATTCTGGTAAAAGGAGAGGTCAAAAAGCGACTTCTACCTCTCTTTCCTTTTGGCTTAAAAGCATCATCTGATTGGCTTATGAGACTGCCGGACGGCAGCCTCCTGAAAGAATCACAGCTCACTCCACTAGGGCTGTGGCTTCCACATGGGCCTTCAAGAACGAGGCTTCTGTTGACCAGATATGTAAGGCAGTGACTTGGTCTTCACTGCACACTTTTGCCAAATTTTACAAATTTGATACTTTTGCTTCTTCAGAGGCTATTTTTGGGAGAAAGGTTTTGCAAGCTGTGGTGCCTTCCGTTTAGGTAACCTGATTTGCTCCCTCCCTTCATCCGTGTCCTAATGCTTTGGTATTGGTTCCCACAAGTAAGGATGACGCCGTGGACCGGACACACCAATGTTGGAGAAAACAGAATTTATGCTTACCTGATAAATTACTTTCTCCAACGGTGTGTCCGGTCCACGGCCCGCCCTGGTTTTTTTTTTTATTTTTTTTTATTGTTTTTTTTTATTTATAATATTTTTATTGAGGATAGAAGACATACAACAGTTATAAACAGTGTACAAAATAATATATTCCTTTTATAACAAGAGTAGGTATTTTAAAGTCCTCATTTTTCTTCCCTGTATGTAATATATTAGGTCACTCTTGGACCTTTCAAGCGATATAGCTAAAGTCCAGGGGATTTTATAATGCAAAAAAAACAAAAAAGTATCCGACATAAATGAGATCATTGTAGGTGTGATATAAACGAGTTATGGTCCAGATACTAAGACCAGAGCTGAACATAGGGTGTGCATAACATTTTGACACAATCTATTTAACCATTGAACAGTTGCGATATAGATTAATAAGATTCTCTATTGTGACCCAATAGTGTACAAATTAGAAACTACACCTGCTGCATTTTTCCTAGGAAAGTAGTGCATATCCGTTTGGGAAAAACAAACTTCCCATTTATACAAGTTGATCTGTGGGCTCAATTTGAAAGTGAAGATTGGGTTACCATGTTTGTAAAAATAGACTAAAAGGAGAAGGGTGGTTAACTATGGGTGACTTGCTATCTTAATAAATTATATATATATATGCCTGAAAGTTGGCTATATTATCATGGGTGCAAAATGCTGCACATGTTGTGTCCACCTCGCAGTCCCGGCCGCAGACTGCCAGACAAGACAGCATGTATGAATCTACACCACCCATTGAAATATCTTTTCGTGAATTCTTATGTCCCACCTTCTGTATGGCTTGAGTAGTTTCTACCCAGGGGCCCCCCACAAACCCCCAAGGCACACACCTATTTACATAGTTTGAGGAAAGATGTGGGCACTTTGCCTAGCGACATACTAGTTGAGAGCTCCAGTTAAAATAAATGCGTGTGATGCAGTCACCCTACTGATGATTCTACTTTTCTTTACCCATCTAATGTGTATATGGTTCTATAATAAATTTATATACATAAAAATTGAGATATGCAAAATTTATCTGACAATGCCACATAGACAATTCTCAGGTCCTATGTGCATAAAGAACAACATTCCAAGACAAAATAAGACTTTTCTGTTTTTTTTTGTTTGTTTTTTTAAAAACTTAAAATATAGCAAGATTATAGCACTTAGCTACAGTCCTAGGATTCTTGACTCTGCATATCTTATATGATTTTGACATAAAAAGTGATGTAAACATTATTAAACAGTTAATGCCACATGAACAATTCTTAGGGCCTATTTGCATATAGAACAACATTCCCAAACAGAACAAAACTTTTTTCTTTTTTTTTTAACTTAGAATCTGGTAAGCTTATAGTACTTAGCTATAGTCCTATGGGTCTTCTCTCTGCTTATCTAGCATAGATTTTGCTAGGTAACAACTGAACCCCATGATAGATGTCCTGTCACAGATCTTGAGCCCGGTGTGGTCAAAGTGAGGCTAAAGCTTTTTCCTGCTAACCCTGCTCGATCTTGTTCCAGTATTTTGGAGGATTCTTTTTTGTAGATGGTTCCCGGGTCACTGTGCGCTATTTCAGTTTGCTGGTTACAGGTCTTGAAGATTTCTGGAGGGTCGTGAAATAGCAGGAGACTTGAGATGTCGAGGTTCCCAGACCCCTCAGAGCTCCCCCCCCAGGCTCCAGGGCAGCTCCGCCGGTCCCGGCTTGTACCCGCTCAGGTATAATAAGTGTGCTATCATCAGATGATGGCGATGTGGCTCTTTCGCTCCTTCTTTGCGGCCTCCGCCACTGCGGCTTGATGTGTCCATTTTTCCGGGCGCCATCTTAATTTGATGGTTGCACTGCAGCAGCGCATCTCTCTGCGTTGGGGAAAGGTGCTCTGTATTAGGAGAATCCTGGTAAGCGTCGTCTGCCCATTCGCTCTGTTCAGTTGGCAGGAGCATAGGTAGTAGGGTGTCAGCTCGCTGTAGAGGCTCTCCTTTTATCTGTGTGCCGAGGATTTCCAATTTCGCGGGCTTCGTGTGAGATTCAGGTCTATGGCCCATAGTTTGCTGCGTAGTTTTCACCGGAGATGTATCCATAGGTAGTCTGTCTATAAGAAGCTGCAGCTCACTCTCAGACAACGCCTTCTCTATGAGAGGTTGAAATAGTCCCTCTAATCTTATGAGAATTACGTCCCAATTGTCAGGGAGTGGATTACCTCTCATGGTAGCTGTGATATTCAGTAGCCTTTCAATTTTCTGTTATGTTGCGTAGCCGTCCACCTTCAACAGCTACGTTGTATGAAGTTGCAAGCACTCTAGTGTGTCAGCAGTAGATAGTTATGTGAACAGCTCCGGTCATACACCCCAGAGAGACCGGGGGGGGGAAGCGCCGCCTGTGAGTTTGCCACGACTACAGGCCTCAGGTGTCCTTTCCCGACCCTGGGGTCATTAATACAGCAATCTGATATAATTAGTGTTAATAGTCTTTAACATTCACGAATCCAGTCGTGTGGGCTCTTGATGCTGTGCAAATCTAGCAATAACTGGCAAGTTATTAGCTTTTCTCCCGAAGCACTAGAAAAATGCGACTGCTCAGAGTCGCTTCTTGGACACGCCCCCCCCGCCCTGGTTTTTTAATCAGGTCTGATGAATTATTTTCTCTAACTACAGTCACCACTGTACCATATGATTTCTCCTATATTTTTCCTCCTGTCCGTCGGTCGAATGACTGGGGTGGGCGGAGCCTAGGAGGGACTATATGGCCAGCTTTGCTGGGACTCTTTGCCATATTCCCACAAGTAAGGATGACGCCGTGGACCGGACACACCGTTGGAGAAAGTAATTTATCAGGTAAGCATAAATTCTGTTTTTTGACTAGACTGCCCTTTAAAGCGACATGAAACCCCAATTTTTTTCTTTCTTGATTGAGATAGAGCCTGCTATTTTAAACTTCTTTCCAATGTACTTCAATTATCAATTTTACCTTTTACTCTTGCTATCTTTTATTGAAGAAGTAGCAATGCATTACTGGGAGCTAATTGAACACATTTGTGAACAAATGACAAGAGAAATATATGTACAGTCACCAATGAGCAGCTAGCTCCCAGATCCTGGGCCTACCCTAAGTATGCTTTTCAACATAGGATACCAAAAGAACAAAGCAAATTATAGAAGTAAATTGGACATTTTCTAAAAATTGTATTCTCTATATGAATCATGAAAGAAAAATTTGTCCCTTTTAAAAAAAAAAAATAAAAAAAAAAAAAAATCAGATAGCACGTGCAGTTTTGAGAGACTTTTCAGTTTTTACGTCTAATCAAATTTACTTTGTGCTCTTGATATCCAAATAATTTTTGAAAGGCAAATGTTAGTTTTTTTGCTATTTATTTGGCTATGTAGGTTCTGGATGTGAATGAAAGACACATATATTACAATATAATGCCCAAAATGGGCCACAAAGATTTTTACATGATTTAGTTTCTACCATTAAGTTTTTCATCATCTGATCCTTGAAGTGTTCAGCTAGCTCCCAGTAGTGCACTGCTGCTCTGGACCTGACTTTAGCTATGTGTTTAACTCATTTCTAAACACATAGAGTATTTGGGAATTGCATAGGTAAGAAAAGGATATGAAACTCAAAATATGTTTTGGGATTCATATCCCTTTAACAGTTATTTTGAACATTAATAAACTTATACTTGTATATTAGTGTAAATTTAAAGGGACAGTCAAGTCCGAAATAAACTTCAGATAGGCCATGTAATTTTAAAAAAAATTCCAATTTACTTTTATCACCAATTTTGCTTTGTTCTTTTGGTGTTCTTAGTTTAAAGCTAAACCTAGGTAGGCTTATATGCTAATTTCTTAGACCTCTAATCTGAATGCGTTTTGACAGTTTTTCACCACTAGAGGGCGGTAGTTCATGTGTGTCATATAGATAACATTGAGCTCACACATGTGAAATTATCTATGAGTCAGCACTGATTGGCTAAAATGCAATTCTGTCAAAAGAACTGAAATAAGGGGGCAGTCTGCAAATGCTTAGATACAAGGTAATCACAGAGGTAAAAAGTATATTAATATAACTGAGATAAGGGGCAGTCTGCAGAGGCTTAGATACAAGGTAATCACAGAGGTAAAAAGTATATTAATATAACTAAGCCTCTGCAGACTGCTCCCTTATCTCAGATACAAGGTAATCAGAGAGGTAAAAAGTATATTAATATAACTGAGATAAGGAGCAGTCTGCAGAGGCTTAGATACAAGGTAATCACAGAGGTAAAAAGTATATTAATATAACTGAAATAAGGAGCAGTCTGCAGAGGCTTAGATACAAGGTAATCACAGAGGTAAAAAGTATATTAATATAACTGTGATAAGGAGCAGTCTGCAAGGCTTAGATACAAGGTAATCACAGAGGTAAAAAGTATATTAATATAACTGTGATAAGGAGCAGTCTGCAAGGCTTAGATACAAGGTAATCACAGAGGTAAAAAAGTATATTAATATAACTGAGATAAGGAGCAGTCTGCAGAGGCTTAGATACAGGGTAATCACAGAGGTAAAAAGTATATTAATATAACTGAGATAAGGAGCAGTCTGCAGAGGCTTAGATACAGGGTAATCACAGAGGTAAAAAGTATATTAATATAACTGAGATAAGGAGCAGTCTGCAGATGCTTAGATACAAGGTAATCACAGAGCTAAAAAGTATATTAATATAACAGTGTTGGTTATGCAAAACTGGGGAATGGGTATTAAAGGGATTATCTATCTTTTTACACAACAACAATTCTGGTGTTGACTGTCCCTTTAAGTAGCTTTTATTTTACGTTTTGTTTTACAAACAATATACCTACATGTTTAAATGTTGCTTTTTAAGATGTATGGAATAAACTTTTTCAGTATATTGTCCCTTTAAGATTCCTTATTTCCTTGTGACATAAAGCAGTTTGTTGTTTCTTTTTTTTTCTTTAAAGGGCCATTGTAAGTAAAAATGACTTGCTCTAATGCTTCTAGTAAAAGTTCTCACTGTATTAGTGTTAACATTTTTCTCTGCACGCACATGTGACGCATAGCTTGATATTCTCAATGTATCAGCATGTTAAATACTGTAGCTGCTCAGAGCACCAGTGGGGATTCTATCATGTCAGCTATTCACAAATTGAGTAGATGATGCAAACACATTAGGCTCTCTGAGCAAGTGCTATGTTTAAAATGCTGGTGCACGGTACATACTTAAAGGGATATGAAACCCAAATTGCTTCTTTCATGAAAGAAATAGTGGGTTTCATGTCCCTTTTAAATACACTTTTGAAACGGCTATAGTATAATAAATGTGCATTACACAAATGCTTCTATTCACAACTGAAGTGCATATATGTGGATTCCAATTGTGGCTGGAATGTCCCTTTAAATGTTTATGCAACCTCTCTGTGGGAGTTAAAGGGACATAAAACCCCACATTTTTATTTTATGATTCAGATAGAACATACAATTTTAAACTATTTTCCAATGTACTTCTACAATAATTTTTTTTGTTTTCTTGTTATCCTTTGTTGAAAAGCAGGAAGGTAAGTTTAGGAGCGTTCACGTGTTAGCAGCAGTTTTGCAACAATGTTTGGCAAGAGCAAGAGCACTAGGGCAGCACTATTTCCTGTCATGTAGTGCACCAGACATCTACTTATCTAGGTATCTCTTCAACAAAGAATAAAATTAGAACAAAGCAAGTTTGATAATAGAAGTAAATTGGAAACTTTTGTTTAAATTGTATTCCCTGTCTGAATCCCCCCAAAAATGGTGTTTCATGTCCCTTTAAACACATAGACTTGCAGGTTCGGTAGTGCAGGACACAGTTTAAGACCTTGTGACTAGTGCAGCACCTAAAGGGTTATCCCCGTTTCCCCCATATAGGCTGCTTCCTTCTTCCTTACCTGTTAATAGGCAGCGCTCGTGCTTCTGTTTGACTGCTCAGTTCCTTCTTCTGCTTCCTACACGCGATTATTTTTATCTTGTCAGTAACAGCCCTTTCTCACTGTAGACAGTAAAGTCCAAATTAAACTTTCATGATTCAGATAGGGCATACAATTTTAAACAACTTTCTAATTTACTTTTATCATAAAATTTGCTTTGTTCTCTTGATATTCTTAGTTGAAAGCTAAACCTAGGTAGGCTCATATGCTAATTTCTTTAATGTAATTGGCAAGAGTCCATGAGCTAGTGACGTATGGGATATACAATCCTACCAGGAGGGGCAAAGTTTCCCAAACCTCAAAATGCCTATAAATACACCCCTCACCACACCCACAATTCAGTTTTACAAACGTTGCCTCCTATGGAAGTTTATGCTAAGATTTCTACGTTGATATGCGCTTCTCAGCTTTTTGAAGCCCGTTTCCTCTCGGAGTACAGTGAATGTCAGAGGGACGTGAAGGGAGTATCACCTATTGAATGCAATGGTTTTCCTCACAGGGATCTATTTCATAGGTTCTCTGTTATCGGTCGTAGAGATTCATCTCCTACCTCCCTTTTCAGATTGACAATATACTCTTATATATACCATTACCTCTACTAATAACTGTTTTAGTACTGGTTTGGCTATCTGCTATATGTGGATGGGTGTCTTCAGGTAAGTATGTTTTCATTACTTAAGACACTCTCAGCTATGGTTTGGCACTTTATGCATTAATATAAAGTTCTAAATATATGTATTGTACTTCTATTTGCCATGAGTCAGGTTTATGTATATTTCCTTTTGCAGACTATCCGTTTCAAAATTGGGAAAAACATATTTAGGAAGTTATTTTTTCTTACCTGGGGTAAAGCCATTTCTTCAAAATTGACGGTTTTCATTAATTCTCGTGGGCAAAATTTAGGCTCGCGAGGCCGCAAAATGCTGATATTTATTGCGCCATTCTTGGCGCGAGAATTTTTTTGCCGCAAAGGTAAGTTCGGTGACGTAAATTTGTCATTTCCCGCGTCTTAGTTGATGCCAGGTTTCCTTGCACAAGGTTGCGTCTGCTATGACGCGAGTTGCATCATTTCCGGATGTTGTTAGCGCCAAAATATTTTCGTTTTGCGTTGCGCGTCATACTTGGCGCCAAATAATTTTATTATTTAAACCCCACTTCCTATATGCCTCTTGCCTTTTTCTATGCTCAGAGGGCTATGCTGTTTGCATTTTTTTCCCCATTCCTGAAACTGCCATATAAGGAAATTGATCATTTTGCTTTATATTTTGTTTTTTTCTCTTACATTTGCAAGATGTCTCAATCTGATCCTGTCTCAGAAACCACTATTGGATTCCTGCTGCCTGATAACAGTTCTAAGTGTATCTGTTGTAAGTTAACAGAGATTATAGCTCCAGCTGTAGTGTGTAACAGTTGTCATGATAAGCTTTTTCATGCAGAGAATGTATCCATCAATACTAGTACTATGCCTGTTGTTCCTTCAACATCTAATTTTATTGCTGATGCGATTCAGAAGGCTTTGTCTGCCATTCCGCCTTCTAATAAACATAAAAGGTCTTTTAAAACTTCTCATAAAGATGATGAATTTTCAAATGACCGAAAACATACTGAATTATCCTCCTCTGATGAGGATCTATCTGATTTAGAAGATCCTACCTCAGGTATTGACACTGACAAATCTACTTATCTCTTTAAGATGGAGTATATTCGTTCCTTGTTGAAAGAAGTGTTAATTACTTTGGATATTAAAGAAACTAGTCCTCTTGATATTAAAACTAGTAAACATTTAAATTCTGTTTATAAACCTCCTGTGGTTACTACAGAGGTTTTTTCAGTTCCTGATGCTATTTCTGATATGATTTCAAAGGAATGGAATAGGCCTGGTACTTCTTTTATTCCTTCTTCTAGGTTTAAAAAGTTGTATCCTTTACCAGCAGCCAGATTGGAGTTTTGGGAAAAAATCCCCAAAGTTGATGGGGCTATTTCTACTCTTGCCAGATGTACTACTATCCCTATGGAAGATAGTACTTCATTTAAGGATCCTTTATATAGGAAACTTGAATCTTATCTAAGGAAAGCTTATTTATTTTCTGGCTATCTTCTCAGGACTGCAATTTCTATAGCTGATGTTGCAGCTACATCAACCTTCTGATTAGAAAGCTTAGCGCAACAGGAAACAGATTCTGATTTTTCTAGCATTGTTCTCTTGCTTCAACATGCTAATCATTTTATCTGTGATGCTATTTTTGATATCTTCAAAATTGATGTTAAATCTATGTCTTTAGCTATTTTAGCTAGAAGAGCTTTGTGGCTCAAATATTGGAATGCTGACATGGTATCTAAGTCTAGATTACTATCTCTTTCCAAGGTAACAATTTATTTGGTTCTCAGTTGGATTCCATTATTTCAACTGTCACTGGGGGGAAGGGAGTTTTTTTTTTTTACCTCAGGATAAAAGATCAAAGGTGAATCTAAAGCTTCTAATCGTTTTCGTTCCTTTTGACAGAATAAGAAACAGAAACCAAATCCTTCCCCCAAGGAGTCTGGTTCCAATTGGAAGCCTTCTTCATGTTGGAATAAATCCAAGCCTTTTAAGAAACCAAAGCCAGCCCCCAAGTCTGCATGATGGTGCGGCCCTCATTCCAGTTCAGCTGGTGGGGGTCAGATTAAAATTTTTCCAGAACATTTGGGCAGATTCTGTCCAAAATCATTGGATTCAGAGTATTGTCTCTCAAGGGTATCACATAGGATTCAGAATGAGACCTCCTGTGAGAAGATTTTTTCTCTCACAGGTTCCAGCAAATCCAGTGAAGGCTCAGGCTTTTCTGAAGTGTGTTTCAGATCTAGAGCTTTCAGGGGTAATTATACCAGTTCCGTTTCAGGTCACTCCATCCAGATGTGTTTCTTTTTTTAAGACACGGTGAGTCCACGGATCATCTTAATTACTAATGGGATATTCACCTCCTGGTCAGCAGGAGGAGGCAAAGAGCACCTTAGCAGAGCTGCTAAATAGCTCCTCCCTTCCCTCCCACTCCAGTCATTATCTTTGCCTACGTTAGCGATAGGAAGAGGTAAAGTGAGGTGTTAGAATAGATTCTTCAATCAAGAGTTTATTGTTTTTAAAGTAGTACAATATTGTGCTGCTTTGTTCTAGGGTGTAGCCGTAGTCCATATCAGTCTCTTCAGTAGAGCTTTGGTGGCTTTAGAGCAATGGGAACTGGTGGGACATAATTCTCACTGCGCCTCCCATACATTGATGCTGCCCTATTCATGATAGCCTAAGTAAGATGACTCCGGCTTTATCCTTTTCCACAGGGCTATGGGAGGGAGAGGACCTCTTAAACCTGCTGAGCTGCCCTGCTGTCGGGTAGAATTTAAAGGTAAGTGCTGACTTTTTATTCTGGGTCTGGGGAAATAAGATCTCAGAAAAAGAGAAGCACTTTAATTTATGGGACATAAAGACTCCTTTTTGTAGAGGAGGATAATTTAGACAGCACCTTCTTGGCAGGCACTGGGGCTGAGGAGAGATAAGGACTTTCACTATGAGCTTTAATCTCTGGGTCTATGTAAGAGGAAATGGCTTACCAAGGAGCAAAAGACCCATTTTGGCTACAGACTTAGTCTGTTTATTCACTATCGGTGGCTTAACTTTTCAAAACGGAATCTGTTGCAATAACAATGGCGACCGGGATTTGCCTTTGATAACGCCCATGATGGGCGGAGCTTTGAGTAGCACCAATTTGGCTGGTGCGCTCTGACTTAATCTTCGCTTTCAATGTTTAACTTCCTGGTAATTTCGGAAGGATAAGGGCAGTGTCTAGTGAGCTGCGTGAGAACCGGACAGCACTACATTGCTGTGTCCGATCTTTTGGGCCGCAAGATTTCTCTGGTGTCAGAGGGACTGTTTTTGACAACTCAGCAAGGTTTAAGCTGAGGTGTAGGGACTTTCTGCTACATTTGAGTACTGTTAACGTACTGTTAACTTTTCCTCTACACACAAAAATAAAGTGTGAAGTTTTAACATTTAAAGACACAGTAACACCTTTTATGTTTTAACTGTTTAATAAAGAATTTCAACTGTAATTTGATCATTCATTTTTGGAACAAGAGGTCCTGTTAGATGCCCTTTGTAATGCTAATGCTCTGATGCCGATGTGAAGACACAATCTTTTCTGTTCTTCTATGTGAAGAACGTTAGATTGTTCAGATTTTTCTGAGCCAACTCCTTTTTAAGGCAGATACTGTTTAAGAATCTATTGATAAGGTTCATTTTATGCAGCAAATTTGTCCTCAAGTGTCCCAATGTTATAGCCCTCACAAGCAGTGCCCTGCGCTTCATCTCAATCTCCTTCTGGAGTTACCTTGCCATTTTTTCCCCATGCTGCGGGGCTGATGCAAGAGGAAATGTGTTACATCAGTGAATAAGTTTTCCGAATGTTTCTTCCCAGAGGCCTGAATAGGACGATTCTTCGTTAGTATCTGAGGAAAAGATCTCAGATTATGTAATTCATTTACCTGAAGGTGTAACCTGGAATATCTCAATTTATTAATAAGGAGGCCTGGAAAACAGTTCTCAAAGGGGAAGGAGCCGTTTCCATCTTAGCTAAGCGATCTACTATTCCCATAGATGATAGTTGTGGCTTCAAAGACCCTATGAAAAGAAGTTAGAGGGTTTACTTAAAAGACGTTTGCACAACAGGGCTTACAATGACAGCCAGCTGTGTACTCTGCTACCGTCACTAGTGCGGCGGCATATTGTTTAGAGGCTCTACCGCCAAACTGACTTGAAGGCACCAGATCCTGTCTGAACTCTGAAGTTTAGCAGGGCCAGGCTTGGTCAGTACCTGGATGGGAGAACGCCTGGGAACCCCAGGTGCAGTAGGCTACGGAGAGCCTGACGTTTAAAGCCTTGGTCTGCGGTTGTGTCCCTTATGTCTAAACTGTTAGCCATTTCCCTACGGGGGGAAAACTTTATTTGGACCGGGCCTGTCGGAGATTATCTCTGATATCTCGGGAGGTAAGGGTTATCTTTTTCCACAGGATAAGAGAAACTAACAAAAAGAACGACAGAGTAATTTTCTTTTTGAAGTTGCAAGGGAAATCCTTACTCTACTGCCTCCAATCAGGAACAGACTAGCCTGCATGGTGACCCAATCAATCTTAGTATAAGGGGAAACAATCCATACGCCTGCTGTTAAATCAATGAAGGCCGATACGATTGTCTGGGGTTGCTTTGTTCCTTGTTCAGAGAGGAATTGCCTGGTATTTCGGCGCTGGACTGACCGTAATAGGCGGGATCAGACTGATATACTACAGGAAAGTTCTTCTCTGTGAAAAGCATTACTGGGCTAAAAGAAGCTGCACCCAGGTGGTAAATTGCCATAGAACAAGCTAACAATAGTATTGAGCCAGTTGTTCGTTCCTGTGAGTGTGCTTCTCTCCGTGTGTATTTAGTCTCCCTATGGGGAAAAAAAGGGGAAACCAGACGTGGACTCCTTGCTCAGTGTGCTTAGAGGAATATGGCTACACCTCACTGACGAGGCCCAATGAAGGCCGAAACGATCGTCTGGGGTTGCTGTGTTCCTTGTTCAGAGAGGAATTGCCTGGTATTTCAGCGCTGGACTGACCGGAATAGGCGGGATCAGACTGATATACTACAGGAAAGTTCTTCTCTGTGAAAAGCATTACTGGGCTAAAAGAAGCTGCACCCAGGTGGTAAATCGCCATAGAACAGGCTAACAATAGTATTGAGCCAGTTCGTTCCTGTGAGTGTGCTTCTCTCTGTGTGTATTTAGTCTCCCTATGTTAAATCAAGGACAGCATGACGGGCATGCCCCGATCTGGGACCGGATTTTGTAAGGGGTAGACTTTCCCTCTTCTCTCAGGCTTGAGTTCGAGATGTTCTGGATCCCTGGGTGATAGAAAATGCTTAACAGGGACACACAAGTTTTCCTCTCAAAGGCAGGTTTCTGCTTTCAAGATTTGCTACAGACCAGACAAGAAAGAGGCGTTCTTACGCTGTGTTGGAGACCTTTCCAGCCTGGGAATGATTGTTCCTGGTCCGGTACAGGAACAGGGTCTGGGATTTTATTCTAGTCTGTTCAGAGTTCCCAAAAAGGGAGGGAATCTTCATACAAAATCTAGTTCTCAAGAGTTTAATCATATTTCTCGGGGAACCGCCCTTCAAGATGAAAACTATTCGTTTTGGAAAAGAAATACATTTGGAAAAGAGTTCCTTAGTTCCAAATACAAGGGTAACTCTCTATGAAGATTTTTCTGACAGAAGTCAGGAAATTAAAGATTAGCGATCTTGTTTAGTCCTTTCTCCATTCTTCGGCCGTCAGTGGTTCAGTGCTTTGAGTTAATCGGGCTGATGATGGCGGCAATGGACATCATCCCATTTGCTCGTTTCCATCCCAGACCTTTGCGGGTAAGCATGCTCAGGCAATGGAACGAGGGTTATGTGGACTCGTCTCCTCGAATGTTACTGGGGCAGGAGACAAGGGATTCAATTCAAAAGGTGGTTATCTCTGGATCATCTCTCCCAGGGAATTTGCTTTCGCAGTCTGTCTTGGGTGATTGTGACAACAGACATTAGCCTCCTAGGGTGGGGGGTAGTCTGGGGCTCCCTAAAAGGCTCAGGGAGCTTGGACTAGGTCAGAGTCTGTTCTTCCTATAAACATTCTGGAACTGAGGGTGATTTTCAATGCTCTCCTGGCCTGGTCTCCATTGGCCACGGTCCGGTTCGTCCGGTTCCAGTCGGACATCATATCTTCGGTGGCTTGCATCAATCATCGGGGAGGAACGAGGAATTCCTTAGCGATGACAGAAGTAACCAAGATTATCCAAGGGGCGGAAGCCCATTTTTGCTGTCTGTCGGCTATCCACATCCCAAGGGTAGAACAAGTGGGAGGCGTTTTTGCTGAGCAGACAACCTTTCATCCGAAAGAGTGGGAGCTCCTCCCGGAAGTGTTCTCCAGCTTGATTCTCAATTGGGGTCAACCGGGTTTGGATCTCATGGTATCTCGACAGAATGCCAAGTTCCCGAGATACGGGTTGAGGTCTAGGGTTTTCCAGGCGGAACTTATAGATGCTTGGCGGTCCCTTAGACCTTCAGTCTAGCATACCTATTTCCTCCGTTTGCTTCTCTTCCTTGGGTTATTGCTCGAATCAAACAGGACAGGGCCTCAGTGATTCTTATAGCGCCGGCCTGGCCTTGCAGGACTTGGTATGCAGATCTGGTGGAGATGGCATCTCTACCACCTTTGAAACTTAGTTGAGGAAGGACCTTCTGATCAGGTGCCCTTCTTTCGCCCAATTCTAGTTTCTCTGAAACTGACTGCTTGGAGATTGAATTCTTCATTTTATCCAAGCGAGGTTTTTTTTCTGGCTCGGTCATAGAGACCATGATTCAGGCTTGTAGCCTGTATCTAGAAGGTTTTACCATTATGATTTGGCGTAAATATTCCTATGGTGTGATCCAAGGGCTACTCATGGAGTGAATTTTGTTCCTGTCCTTGTTCCCTAAGGTATCAAATCTCAGAATTTTCTTTTTTGTTACACAAACTTCTGGCAGATTTTCCATATGTATAATCATTTGGTTAGGATCAGGTCTGTGTTCAAAACAATTATTCCTGTGGAGTCTTAATTTAGTTCTCAGAGTTCTTCAAGGGACTTCGTTTGGACTTAGGTATTCCTTAGATACTAAGTTGTTATCTTGGAAAGTTTTATTTTTTGTTGATATTTCTTCTGCTCGTAGAGTGTCAGAGCTCTCGACGTTACAGTACGAGTCTCCTTATCTTATTTACTCTGATAAGGTAGTTTTACGTACTAGATTAGGATTTCTTCCTAAGGTTGTTTCTGATCAGAACTTGTCCCTCCCATATCATCTTTGTACTCTAGCTTGGGTATTGAATCCCATTAGTAATTAAGATGATCCGTGGACTCATGGTGTCTTAAAAAAGAAAAGAAAATTTATGCTTACCTGATAAATGTATTTCTTTTTTGACTCGATTAGTCCACCGCCCACCCTGTTTTCTTTAGACAGGTTTGGGGTTATGTAAACTTCAGACACCTCTTCACCTTGGCTTTTCCTTTCTCTTCCTAACTTCGGTCGAATGACTGGAGTGGGAGGGAAGGGAGGAGCTATTTAACAGCTCTGCTGTGGTGCTCTTTGCCTCCTCCTGCTGACCAGGAGGTGAATATCCCATTAGTAATTAAGATGATCCATGGACTCATCGTGTCAAAAAAGAAATAATTTATCAGGTAAGCATAAATTTTCTTTTTTTCAGATTGTTCAGATGTGGGGTCTTCCAGAAATAGATCTGATGGCTTCCCATCTGAACAAGAAACTTCCCAGGTACCTGTCCAGGTCCAGGGATCCTCAGGCGGAGTCAGTGGATACGTTGGCAGTTCCTTGGTTTTACCAACCTGCTTATATCTTCCCGCCTCTAGTTCTTCTTCCAAAAGTGATATCCAAGATCATCATGGAACATTTGTTTGAGTTTTTGGTAGCACCAGCATGGCCTCACAGGTTCTGGTATGCGGACCTTGTCCGGATGTCCAGTTGTCAACCATGGCCACTTCCTTTAAGACCAGATCTTCTGTCTAAAGGACCGTTTTTCCATCAGGATCTCAAATCATTAAATTTGAAGGTATGGAAATTGAACGCTTAGTGCTTAGTCATAGAGGTTTCTCTAACTCAGTGATTGATAATATGTTACAGGCTCGTAAATCTGTTTCTAGGAAGCTTTATTATCGAGTTTGGAAGACTTATATTTCATGGTGTTTTTTTAATAAATTCTCCTGGCATTCTTTTAGAATTCCTAGAATTATGCAGTTTCTTCAGGATGGTTTGGATAAAGGTTTGTCTGCAAATTCCTTGAAGGGACAAATCTCTGCTCTTTCTGTTTTATTTCACAGAAAGATTGCTAAACTTCCTGATATTCACTGTTTTGTGCAGGCTTTGGTCTGTATCAAGCCTGTCATTAAATCAATTTCTCCTCTTTGGAGTCTTAATTTGGTTTTGAAAGCTTTACAGGCTCCTCCTTTTGAGCCTATGCATTATTTGAATATTAAACTACTTTCTTGGAAAGTGTTGTTGCTTTTGGCTAACTCTTCTGCTAGAAGAGTTTCCGAATTATCTGCTCTTTCTTGTGAATCTCCTTTTTTGATTTTCCATCAGGATAAGGCAGTTTTGCGGACTTCATTTAAATTTCTACCTAAGGTTGTGAATTCTAACAACATTAATAGGGAAATTGTTGTTCCCTCTTTGTGTCCTAATCCTAAGAATTCTTTGGAGAGATCCTTACATTCTCTGTATGTTGTGAGCGCTCCGAATTATTATATGGAAGCTACTAAAGATTTCAGGAAGACTTCTAGTCTATTTGTTGTCTTTTCTGGTTCTAGGAAAGATCAGAAAGCTTCTGCCATTTCCTTGGCATCTTGGTTAAAGCTTTTGATTCATCAAGCTTATTTGGAGTCGGGTCAGGCCCCGCCTCAGAGAATTACAGCTCATTCTACTAGATCAGTCTCCACTTTGTGGGCTTTTAAGAATGAAGCTTCAGTTGATCAGATTTGCAAAGCGGCGACTTGGTCTTCTTTGCATACATTTACTAAATTCTACCATTTTTATGTGTTTGCCTCTTCGGAGGCAGTTTTTGGTAGAAAAGTTCTTCAGGCAGCTGTTTCAGTTTGATTCCTCTGCTTATGTTTTAAGTTTTTTTCTTTTCAATTATAAGAAAAACTTTATTCTTTTGGTTGTGGATTTAATTTTTCAGCAGAAAATGGCTGTTTTTATTTTATCCCTCCCTCTCTAGTGACTCTTCTGTGGAGTTCCACATCTTGGGTATTACTATCCCATACGTCACTAGCTCATGGACTCTTGCCAATTACGTGAAAGAAAACATAATTTATGTAAGAACTTACCTCATAAATTCATTTCTTTCATATTGGCAAGAGTCCATGAGACCCACCCTTTTTATGGTGGTTATGATTTTTTGTATAAAGCACAATTATATTTCCAGTTCCTTTTTTTTTAATGCTTTTTACTCCTTTTTTCTATCACCCCACTACTTGGCTATTCCTTAAACTGAATTGTGGGTGGGGTGAGGGGTGTATTTATAGGCATTTTGAGGTTTGGGAAACGTTGCCCCTTCTGGTAGGATTGTATATCCCATACGTCACTTTCCAATATGAAAGAAATTAATTTATCAGGTAAGTTCTTACATAAATTATGTTTTTTTTAAGCCCTTAAAGGTCGCCTCTTTTCTAAATGCATTTGACAGTTTTTCACAGTAAGAGGGTGTTGGCTCATGTGTTTTATATAAATAACATTGTGCTCATGCACATGGAGCTATGTAAGAGTCAGCACTGATTGGCTGAATTGCAAGTCTTTCAAAAGATCTGAGATAAGGAGGCAGTCGGCAGAAGCTTAGATACAAGGTAATTACAAAGGTAAAAAGTATATTTTTATAACAGTGCTGATTATGCAAAACTGGAGAATGGTAAATAAAGGGCTTATCTATCTTTTTAAGAAATTAACATTTTTGGAGTTTTCTATCCCTTTAATAATCTTCATTCTCTCTCTTCATGTTTCTGGGAAGAAATGCACAATATGCAGATACCTCAGTGTGCTTATGGTAAAGGGAACTAGATTACTGGTTCTTAAAAGGACAGTTCACTGTCATGATGGAAGAGCTATGTGTAAAAATAAGAGAACACTAAATACATTTCATGCATGCACCTCTCTAATCATGGGAGCTGCCATTTTGGAACCTAGGTTACACTGCAGATATATGAAGGAGAGTTACTGCACACGTGCAAAGACATCAGCACTGGGATGCAGTGAAATCTAGATTACAACATGACGGTACACATGACTAGAGCGAGACAGGGCATAACCTAAATATTATGGTTATACATGTATTTAGTGTTTAATGTCCCTTTAACAACATTCAATTTTAAACCACTTTTACAGTTTGTTTTTATTTTCCAAACTTGCTTTGTTTTTTAGGTATCCTTTATTGAAAAACATACCTAGGTAGGCTCAGGAGTGGCAATGCACTATTAAGAGATAGCTGCTGATTGGTGGCTGCACATATATGCCCTTTATTATTGGCTCACCTGATGTGATCAGCTAGCTCACAGTAGTAAATTGATCCTCCTTCAACATAGGATACCAAGAGAATGAAGCAAATTTTATAATATATCAAACAAATTTAAATAACTTTTCAAATTACTTCTGAGTCCTAAAGGACAAACTGAGGAGCCGGCCCATTTTAGGTTCAGCACCCTGGATAGCACTTGCTTATTGGTGGCTACATTTAGCCACCAATCAACAAGCACTACCCAGGTGCTGAAACAAAAATGGGTCAGCTCCTAAGATTTGCATTCCTGCTTTATAAATAAAGATAGCAAAAGAACAAAGAAAAAATGATAATAGGAGTAAATTAGAAAGTTGCTTAAAATTGCTGCTCTATCTGAATCATTAAAGAAAAAAATTGGGTTTAGTGTCCCTTTAATTCTGAGTAGACTCTGGATTGTCTGTAAGCGTTAACTAAAATGGAACATTCTCGCCCTTCTTGCAAATGCCACTATTATGCATGCGTAAAATGTACTTGGAATGTGCCTTTAACAAGGAATTAATAACATCTATAATAAACTTTCATAATTTAGACAGAGCTTGTCATTTTGAGAGCCCTTTCTGTTTACTCCTATTAACAAATTTGCTTTTTCTTGGAAACCTTTGTTGAAAGGCATATCTAGGTAGGCTCAGGATTAGCAGTGCTCCCTGGGAGCTAGCTGCTGCTTAGTGGCTACACACATATCCTTCTTGTCATTGGATCACCAGATATGATTAGCTAGCTCCCATTGCTTTTTGTGTGTTCCCAATGATCCATTTAACCTGCTGTAATGTATTAAATTGTTTATAAATTGCTAATTTTGCTTTATTTTGTCGTTTTAAATACACCTTGTGACCCAAACTATATGAACACCTGACCATCTTACCTGTATGAGCTTGTTGGACAACCCATTCCTAAACCATGTGAATTAATAGGGAGTTGGCCCCCTTTGGTGCAACTTCTGGGAAGCTTCCACAAGAATTTGGTGAGTCTGTAGGAATTTGTGCCGTTCCGCCTAAAGAGCATTTGTGACGTCAGTTGATGTTTGACAAGAAGCTTTGGCTCGCAATCTGGGTTCCAATTCATCCCAAAGGTGTTCAGTGGGGTTGAGGTCACTCGAGTTCCTCCACACCAAACTTGTCAAACCATGTCTCTATGGACCTCATCTTTATATCCTGTATTAGCCAATCAAAAGCTGCACTGTCCACTACCCATTGAAAATTAAAGGGACAGTCTACTCCAATAGACAATCCCTTTATTACCCATTCCCCAGATTTGCACAGCCAACACAGTTATAATAATATACTTTTTACCTCTGTGATTACCTTGTATCTAAGCCTCTGCAGACTGCCCCCTTATTTCAGTTCTTTTAAAAGACTTGTATTTTAGCCAATCGGTGCTAACTCCTAGGTAACTCCAAGGGCATGAGCACATGCACTAACACCTTCTAGTGGTGAAAACTGTCAAAATGCATTCAAGCTCTAAGAAATTAGCATATGAGACGACCTAGGTTTAGCTTTCAGCTAAGAATACCATGAGAACAAAGCAAAATTGGTGATAAAAGTAAATTGGAAAGTTGTTTAAAATTACACGCCCTATCTGAATCATGAAAGTCTATTTTGGACTAGACTGTGCTTCTGAGTATTTTTTCCAGCTATACTATAATAGTCCTGATGGGTCAAACAGAAAGAAATACCAGATACAGTGTTTTCTGTTCCTTTAACAAATCTGGAACATTATAGGCAACTACTTTATTTTCCTTTTGTTAAGACAACAGCAATGAAGCCTGTTTTATTGAGAAGTTTAAAAGAATACTAAATTTATGATTTGTTTTATAGAAAGAGGTGGTTTTAACATCTATTAAACAAGAATGTATTTGTCCACCAATAAACTTGGGAATTGTCCTAATTAGCCAGTGACTTGTGTGTCCCTAGGGATAAGATTTACATTAACAAATACATTTTTGTTAGGTGTAATATTGGTTTAAACTGCTTTAATTTTTACATTAAAAAGTTAACGTTTAATAGCTGCTAGGTTTTTTCCTTTAAAGGGACAGTATACACCAATTTTAATTTAACTGCATGTAATAAACACTACTATAAAGAATAATAGGCACAGATACTGATATAAAAATCCAGTATAAAACCTTTTAAAAACTTACTTAGAAGCTCCCAGTTTAGCACTGTTGAAAAGGTTAGTTGGAACACCCAATGAAAGTGGGAAATAGCAGACACTCCCCCCTCCCCCTTTCTCTGCATATGAAAATACTCTTTATACAAACAGGAGCAAGCTGGAGTAGGTAATGGAATACATCAGTATTCTCCTAAAACTTTGGGGCTTGGTTAGAAATCTGAAAATCAGCGCAATGTTATTTCAAAATAAGTAAAACTATACATTTAAAAAAAAAACTGTATAGGCTATAGAAATGGATCATCTACAAAACATTTATGCAAAGAAAAATCTAGTGTATAATGTCCCTTTAAGGAAAAGATACTTAAAGGGACACGAAAGGCCAAATTTTATTTTGTGATTACATTTTTTTTAAAAAAGTTTCAAGTTTACTTCTATTGTCAATTTTGCATTGTTCCCTTGGCATTCTTTGTTGAAGAGATACATAGGTAAGGACATAGTGCTGCAATCTAGTGCTCTTGCAAATGGATAACATTCTTGCAAAACTGCACGCTCCCGAGCTTACCTCCCTGATTTTCAACAAAAGATACCAAAAGAATGAAGTAAATGATAACAGTACATTTAAAAAGTTTTTTTATTAACATGCTATCCGAATCATTAATGAAATATTTTTTGGTTTAATGTCCCTTTATAGCTCATTGGCTGATAGGGAAAGTCTCATACCTCTGCTGAGGGTTAGGGAAATACCATGACAAGCTTTGCAATTAAAAAATAGTTTTACTCAGCGTATCAACCTTGGTAAAATACCCTCTTTAATATGTAACAAAATAACATATTGGGGTCAATTTATTAAAGTCTGGCGGACATGATAGGCTGTCGGCATTTAGCATTGCACAAGCAGTTCAAGTGAACTGCTTGTGCAATACCGCCCCCTGCAGATTCGTGGCTAATCGGCCGCTAGCAAGGGGTGTCAATCAACCCGATCGTATAGGATAGGTAGATTGCTGTATGCAGCCTCAGAGGTGGCGTATGAGTTAAGGAGCAGCGGGCTATAGGCCGCTGCTTCTTAACTCCTGTTTCCAGCGAGCCTAAAGGCTCGTGCGGAAACAGGGTGAATTGGCCCAATAATAAATTGACCCCATTAAATGAAATTCCCCTTTAGAGGTTCATGGGTTATTCAGGGGTTATTGGAATCTCTGATTGGTAGGAAAATATGTATTAGAAACATCGAATTTGACGGTAGATAAGAACCAGAGCCGTTTCTAGGGGCGGGCAGACTGGGCAGTGGCCCAGGGCGCAATAGGGAGCAGTGGGGAGCACTTTAAAAAAAGTGCTTGCTTGCTTTATAAACTACTGGTATAGGTAAAATACACAGATCACAAGCATATGCATTAAATAAATAAATAAATTTATATATACAGTGTATATATATATATATATATATATATATATATATATATATATATATATATATATATATATATATATAAAAGGAAGCTGTTATGTTAATTGGCTGCATTGGATGTCAATCATACTAATGGAGCAACAAGATCACAGTGGGGTGTTTTAAGACCGGATAACTACTTAGAGCTAAAACTGAAAGTAAAAAGGAGAGGAATCAAACCTACACTCCATTTGCTGGTCCCCCCGTTTTGAAAACATAATTAAATCTATAGATAATCCAATCACCAGGGAGACCCTAATTCAGTGGGAGAGAGCAAACGGAATAAACCCATATCTCTCTTCCAGACCTTCTCCGCTTACCTCGCTGATACATAACCCTGAATTCTCCTTGACCGACCTGGGGACTCATATTTCTGATCCCAACCCTTATCCTGACGTTGCTGTGCATCACCTTTCAGAGAAGGAGCACCTACATTCACACACAAAACTCCAGGAGCTAAACTTTAGTTGGGCCCATAACTGGTTTAATTATAGGAGAATACACCACTATATCACATCCCATAAACACCACCATAACATGCTTAGACCCATGACTAAGTTGGAGACATTGTTGTCATCCTCTATCTCTCTAAAACATACCCTATCTAAGATTTATTCAATTTTAACTCAGCCTCCCCCTGGTAACCTGCCTAGCACTATTGAGTCTTGGGAAAGAGAACTAGGAGTTATCATTCTCCCTCATACAGCATCCTCTATATTTACAAACACTAAATCGTCCTCTTCATTAGCAGCACTGTTGGAGATGAACTATAAAATTCTCCACAACTGGTATTTCACCCCCAGACGTTTACATAAATTGTACCCCACAACTGGGAACCAATGCTGGCGCTGTGGACATTTGGGAAGTGGCATGGGCCACATGTGGTGGTGGTGTAACAGCATAAACTTGTTTTGGAGAGCCCTTATAGGTGAGATTGAGAAGATTTTCCAGTTATTATTACCCTTAGACCTGCTAATATTTCTTCTGAACAAGCATATCAAGCTCCCCTCCAAGGCCCACAGTATCCTGTTCCGCATATTTACAAATAGCGCTAAATCTCATCGCTAATAACTGGAAATCCCAGGATCCCCCTGATATTACATTGTGGAGAAATAAGGTTGCTGACCTTATAGAACTAGAGGAATATAGATTCTTTTGATTAGACACTAGAGACCTTTTTATTATTGCCCAAGATATGTGGACCCAATATGTAAAATTAGTTCGAGACCCACCTTCACTTGCGTAATACTAAAATATCTATTATTCTGTCATACTCATCTGTGGAGACAAAAACTTATTACCAGTTACATATATATGTCTTTATACACTCTTCTTCATCTATCTGGTTGGTACAGCATTATGACCTAGATGGACATCTTTTTATATGTATGTTTTACTTAATTTTTAGGTTGTTCTTACATTTTATAAGAGATTAGTTACTATATTGTTAGACAAAAATTATCTTATTGTAATGTTAATGAAAATTGTGTTCTTGCATTGTCGACTAGACTATGGCCCCTAGTTATCAAGCTGTCAACCTCAAATACGCTGGAATTCCGCAGCGTATTTGTGGCGAGGCTGATTCGCCGTAGTTATCAAGCCCTAGACACCGGCAAAAGTAGAATTTTGTTATGTAAGCTTCGATCCGCCGGACTCAGTCCGACACAGATCAATTCTTACGTCACTACAGATGTTCCGCACACAAGTTCGGCACAATCTGACTACTTTTGCTAGTTATAAAAAAACTAGCAGGTACGCTCGGCACTTTTCCGACCCAGCGTACCTGGTTTTCAAATCAATGGGAGTCTGACCATAGCGAAAGTTCATGTTCGCTGCTGCCAGACATCCCATTGATTCCTATGGGAGCTGTCTGCACCTAACACCCTAACATGTACCCCGAGTCTAAACACCCCGAATCTGTCCCCCCTACACCGCCGCAACTAAAGTGTTTACCCCCTTAACCGCCGCTCCCGGAACCCACCGCAAGCTATAATAAATATGTTAACCCCTAAACCGCCGCTCCGGGTCCCTGCCGCACCTATAATATATGTATTAACCCCTAAACCGCTGCTCCCGGACCCCGCCGCCACCTACATTATACCTATTAACCCCTATCCTGCCCCCCTACACCGCCGCCACTATAATAAATTTATTAACCCCTATCCTGCCCCCCCTACACCGTCGCCACCTATAATAAAGTTATTAACCCCTATCCTGCCCCCCCTACACCGTCGCCACCTATAATAAATTTATTAACCCCTATCCTGCCCCCCCTACACCGCCGCCACTGTAATAAAATGATTAACCCCTAAACCTAAGTCTAACACTAACCCTAACACCCCCTTAGCTTAAATATTAATTAATATTTCTCTTATTAACTAAATTAAACCTATTTAAAACTAAATACTTACCTGTAAAATAAACCCTAAGATAGCTACCTAACAATAAACCCTAAGATAGCTAGCTAAAAGAAATACAAAATTACCTGTAAAATAAATCCTAACCTAAGTTACAATTAAACCTAACACTACACTATCATTAAATTAATTAAATAAATTACCTACAAATAACTACAATTAAATTAAATAAACTAACTAAAGTACAAAAAATAAAAAAAATAAGTTACTAACATTTAAAAAATATTACAACAATTTTAAGCTACTTACACCTAATCTAAGCCCCCTAATAAAATAACAAAGCCCCCCAAAATAAAAAAATTCCCTACCCTATTCTACATTAAAACGTTGCCAGCTCTATTACCTTACCAGCCCTTAAAAGGGCCTTTTGCGGGGCATGCCCCCCAAAAAACAGCTAGGATTCTATCAGCCAATCGGAATTAAGGTAGGAAAAATCTGATTGGCTGAAGTTCAATCCGATTGGCTGATCCAATCAGCCAATCAGATTGAGCTCACATTCTATTGGCTGATATTTGTACGTAATTTATTTAATTAATTTAATGATAGTGTAGTGTTCGGTTTAATTGTAACTTAGGTTAGGATTTATTTTACAGGTAATTTTGTATTTCTTTTAGCTAGGTAGTTATTAAATAGTTAATAACTATTTAATAACTATTCTAACTAGCTAAAATAAATACAAAGTTACCTGTAAAACAAATATAAATCCTAAAATAGCTACAATGTAATTATTAATTACATTGTAGCTATCTTAGGGTTTATTTTACAGGTAAGTATTTAGTTTTAAATAGGAATAATTTATTAAAGTATAGTGAAGTGTTAGGTGTAATTGTAACTTAGGTTAGTTTTTATTTTACAGGTTAATTTCTCTTTATTTTAACTAGGTAGCTATTAAATAGTTAATAACTATTTAATAGCTATTGTACCTAGTTAAAATAAATTGAAAGTTGCCTGTAAAATAAAAATAAATCCTAAGATAGCTACAATATAATTATTAGTTATATTGTAGCTATATTAGGGTTTATTTTAAAGGTAAGTATTTAATTTTAAATAGGATTAATTTAGTTAATAAGAGAAATATTATTTAGATTTATTTAATTAATATTTAAGTTAGGGGGGTGTTAGGGTTAGTGTTAGACTTAGGTTTAGGGGTTAATAATTTTATTACAGTGCCGGCGGTGTAGGGGGGGGCAGGATAGGGGTTAATAAATTTATTATAGGTGGCGACGGTGTAGGGGGGCAGATTAGGGGTTAATAAATTTAATATAGGTTGCGGCGGGGTCCGGGAGCGGCGGTTTAGGGGTTAAACTATTTAGTTGCAGTGAGGTCCTAGATCCGCAGGATAGGGGTTAATAACTTTATTATAGGTGGCGGCGGTATAGGGGGGGCAGGATAGGGGTTACTAGGTAAAATGTAGGTGGCGGCGGGGTCCGGGAGTGGCGGTTTAGGGGTTAATACATTTATTATAGTTGCAGCTGGTTCTAGGAGCGGCGGTTTAGGTGTTAATAACTTTATTTAGTTGCGGGGGGCTCCGGGGGCGCCGGTATAGGGGGTAGAACAGTATAGTTAGTGTGGGTGCTTAGTGACAGCTTGTCAATAAAGCTGTCAAAAAGCCGAAGAGCAGCGAGATCGGATGAGTGATAGCTCTCACAGTCCGCTGCTCATCGCCCCGTACTTGGTGCGCGGCTTTTTGACAGATTTTTTGATAACTTAGGCGAAAATTTTCAGGTCTGCGGCGGCGATGGTAGGCGAGCTTAGGCGGGCGTATTGGACTGGCGAAGGCAGGTAAAGTAGACACGTTGAAAACTAGAGGCCTATGTATTTTTGAAACTATCTCAATAAAAAAGAACTTGGATTAAAAGGAGAGGAATCACCCTGAGGAAAGCAGTCTCCTATCTCACTGATCTGTGTCACTAAAGAGATGATGTTTTATGCATATGACAAATTTGACATGGTCTTTACATAATGATATGTACAGATTTTTTCGTTTTACTGAGCTAATTAAAAAGGTGCTTTATAAAAATTTGGTTTCCACATACTAAGGAACAGGTTTTCTGTTAAGGACTGTTGAATTAAAAACTGTTGAAAAAAAATAATCTTTATGCCTATTTATTTACTTATTGTTTACAAATGCTTAACAGTGATGGGTGTGTGTATGTGTAATTTATTCCATAATGGTAAGTTTTCACAAACTCACATGTGAGTGCTTGTGTCTGCTATTACTGCCTGAGTGTGTGTGTGTGCCTATCTATCCCTGCCTGTGTGTGTGTTTGCTATTACTGCCTGAGTGTGTGTGTATGCCTATCTATCCCTGCATGTGTGTGTGTATCTGCCTATTACTGCCTGAGTGTGTGTGTATGCCTATCTATCCCTGCATGTGTGTGTGTATCTGCCTATTACTGCCTGAGTGTGTGTGTATGCCTATCTATCCCTGCATGTGTGTGTGTGTATCTGCCTATTACTGCCTGAGTGTGTGTGTATGCCTATTTATCCCTGCCTGTGTGTGTATGCCTATCTATCCCTGCCTGTGTGTGTGTATCTGCCTATTACTGCCTGCCTGAGTGTGTGTGTGTGTGTGTGTGTGTGTATGTATGCCTATCTATCCCTGCATGTGTGTTTATGCCTATCAATCCCTGCCTGTGTGTGTGTATCTGCCTATTCCTGCCTGTGTGTGCATGTATCTGCCTACCCCTGCCTGTGTGTGCATGTATCTGCCTACCCCTGCCTGTGTGTGCATGTATCTGCCTACCCCTGCCTGTGTGTGCATGTATCTGCATATTCCTGCCTGTGTGTGCATGTATCTGCCTATTTCTACCTGTGTGCATATATCTGCCCATTCCTGCCTGTGTGTGCATGTATCTGCCTACCCCTGCCTGTGTGTGCATATATCTGCATATTCCTGCCTGTGTGTGCATGTATCTGCCTATTCCTGCCTGTGTGTGCATGTATCTGCATATTCCTGCCTGTGTGTGCATGTATCTGCCTATTCAACAGGAAAAAATAGGGAGGGTGGTGCTAGAAATTGTAAAAGTGTATAGATGTCGGGATACTGTTGTATAATGTGTCACTAAATATCTACAACTGAAATCTATGTGATGAGATAGTAATCTGAATATATCACATTGAATGCTTATTAAAAATAATGACAAAAAATTGATATATGATATAAAATACAAATGTATTATGCTAAGTACATATATTAGATAAGACACCGGTGTCCTCACATGAAATGTTAAAAGGATAAATATCGAATCCAATATTTGGATAAAAGTAACAATAACACGATATATGTAACAGTAATGTGTCAATAATGTATCCTAGTGGGAAAACGTACTGATCATATCAGTGGAAATGAACCTAAATTAAAACAGTTAAATTTTGTCTCAGAAAATGATACAATATCTAATCATATAATAGAATGTCTACCTTAATACTGCACACATATGCTATAAATAACAGAAGCGTGAGGATAAGATTTTCAATAAAGCATTTGTGTTAGCTGATTAGTTAGATAAACCAATGTCCACAAATAGTTGTCAGCAGATTTGTTGTAACTTAGGAACAATGAAAACACAGTTTATAACCTGTTAAACTTTTGATTCACAGTTCATAAGATTGCTTATATTGTATTGATTCCTATATATGAGAATTTTTTCTCAGATCTTCAGATGTATTCAAAAAGCCTCTTATTTAGGATGAATGTGCTTATACAGATATAGATATTGATGTTCTAATTCTGTCCTTTCAGACTTCTAATAGGATATAATTTACTATCATGTTATTAATCGTACCTGTTGTTTCCAAGATGAGATAAAGTAGGTGGTGATCTTTTAGATTGTGAGCTCCCCAGCGGCTAACCCCTCCGGTAATCCTGGGGTTCCGCTCCTCCTATAGGCCCCAATGCACTTTATATGGCTTTTGTTTCCCAGCGTGGGATGGATAAAGGTGAAGTATCTGTGTTACCTGTGTCTTTCGAATGTGGATCAGTGGATTCAAATCCTATTTAAATGAGCTCTCCGCTGGCGAATTTGCCCACAAAAGCCCTGGGGTTGTTGGAGGAGACACCTAGAGCCATACTCTATCCGATCTGAGAGGAAATTGTGAGTGACGCGATAGGCCTCTTGGGAGAACCGGAGGAATCCTCAGGAAAGTCTGCCTCTGCGGCCTGTAGTGGTACTCGTAACCTGCCGAGATTGAAGTTTGCATTGCCACCAGCTGCAAGATTCTTTGACCGGGGATACCTGCTTATAATCAGCCCTGAAAGAGAAAGCAGGGCAGACAGTTACCAATCCCCAGACAGAGCTTACAGAGAGTAAACCTCAGAAACATCCCACGGGGCAGGCTGTGAGTAACAATCAGCTTTCATAACTTTCAGGGAACACTTAGCTCCGGATTGCTAGATTTTGCCTAACAGCAATTTTGAGCCTATGCAGGTCACTTATTGGATAAAGTGGAAAAGACTATTCTGTATTGTTTTCCCTGCATCAGACCTGTGGCCCTAAAGGTGTAAACAGAAGCCATTACTGTTTGTTTTCTTTTGTCTGTCTCATCATACATAGGCCTTTAAAAACTTCTTTTTCTGCCACTACAGTCTCTGATGGTGAACAATACGTCCTTATATAACTATATAGCCTTTGCAGCATCACTGTAATTATCTCCTCCATTACTCTAAGATAAAGATATAACAAACATGCAGGGCTAGAAAGGCCTGAGTCTGGGTGCCCTCCCCTAGCTAGATACCTTTACTAAGTTAAAGGATGAGATCCAGTAATTAAGTGTTTCTCCCACCTTTTTTCCTCATTGTCTTGCTCTGGTCAAACACGGGACTTTCTATTTTTTCTACAAGCAATGTCTCAATCCTTTAAGAATAAAAGTAAGACATCAACCAGGTCTAGGAATTCTGTAGCCGATCATTTTAAACCTAAGGACCTGAGTGTCCCTAGAGGTGCTGTGTCACCTCACTCCTGTCAAGAGGGATCTGATAGTCCTAAATCACCCATGTCCCAGCAAAGGGAAGAGGAGACGGAGCATTCCACTAGGTCAGATATAGTTGATACACTGACCAAAAGGTTAAATGACCTACAGGACAATTTGACATCTACTATTAAATCCTCAGTGGCGGACCTCAAAAAGGACCTAGCAGAAATCGGTGAAAGGACCGAAGCGCTTGAGCGCAAGCAGGAAGACATGGCGATTGAACAACAGAACATAATTGCTCATTCTCATAACCTTGCAGACTATATCTCAGAGATAGAACAGAAAGTGGCGGACCTGGAGGACAGGTCACGCTGCAATAATGTTAGATTTCGGGGCATCTCTGAAGAGATTTTGCAAGCTGAATTAGAGACATTTGTCAAGAAATTATGTGTCTCCCTAGCCCTTCCCTCAGATCCAATTGACATGCTCATAGACAGGGTCCATCGGATTCCAAGGGGCAGAAATGCTCCCAAAGACAAACCCAGAGATGTCATAGCGAGATTTCACTTTTTTACTTATAAAGAACAACTTATGAGGGCAGCATTCTCCAAACCTCAGCTCCCTGAGTATCTGCAACATATCCAAGTATTCCCGGATCTATCTCAGTTTACCCTCCAAAAAATGAGCACCTTCCGCCAGCTTACCCAATCTCTACGTGTGAGAGGATTGAAATACAGATGGGGATATCCCACAAAGTTAATTATCCACAGAGAGGGATCTCCTATTTACAGTTGATTCCCCAGCGAGAGGTGAAGATCTTCTAAAGAAATGGGATCAGTCGGATAGCCATGCTGCCCACTCTCCTTCAAGGTCTTCACAACTAAGACCAACGGCAGAACAATGGAACCCTCTCCCTCAACGCCTCCACTCAAGTAAAAGGAATTCGGCTTCCAGAGACTCCTCTCCAGGATAATCTGATAAGTATAGACTCCATGTGTTGAACTTTGTTGACTTTATCCTTTTGTTCTAGGCCTGTCTCATTAATAGGCCTTCCTTGTTACAAATATCCTAGGAGTTACCTTGCAATACCAGTTGCAGGTCTTCTAGGTAAAATGTCCACTTAATACTCTATGGGACTATAGGAAAGACTTTATTTTTACAGCTCTTGACTCCATTCATGTTGAGCTCAATTACTGTTCAGATAGCTATCATATGCTACATTCAAGTTTGTTTATACAATGTCTGTTACGTTTGGTATGCTTTTTTCAATGTATTTACTGTTCTGCAATGACAAAACCTATGTCTTACTTTCCTTGCTAGTTTCAACAGCGAATAGAGATAATATTTGTCTTCCTTTGGCCCACGGATGGCTTGGAGAGAGTTGTTAATCTTGGCTTGGAAAGTAACCCATCGGAAAAATATATATTGTGAGGTCTAGGATGTATATTTTTGTTTATAGTTATAATTATATTAGGGTCCCACTAATTCAGCAAGTGACTTTAATGTGCCTAGCCTAGCGATAGTTCCCAAGCCTTATCATAATGGGTACTTGTAAATATTTATGCATTTATAAAGCTGTGGTCTTGGTTCCGCCTTCGATGCGGGACATAGCGACATGTTGCTATATAATTGGCCTCCCCTAGGTTGATTTACTTCCTGGGAAGCGCTGCTGTGCCCGGCATGGGAGATGAATCAACGGCATGATACCCCTGGAACCCTGTATTACTTACTTAGGTAACATTGAAAGTGTTATAAGATGTTCTGTTAATTGGCCTACTAATCAATGGGTACAGTTAGTTCTGTCCCAGATTTACCCCATCATAGGAGTTCTACTTAGGCCTATTTATATTACGATTGATCCTTTAGACTGTGAGCTCTCCGGAGCAGGGCCCTCTTCATCCTGTGCTAGATTTGTTTAGTCTTGTTATGTTTTGTATTGTATCACAGATCTTTGTCATTGTATACCCCCATCATTGTACCCAGCGCTACGGAATTTGGCGGCGCTATACAAATAAATGATAATAATAATAATTGTTATGAGATGCTTGTATTTAAGTGCCCTAGAGGCGTCCTAATTTGCACTGTATGGTAATGCTGTATCATCTTGTAACTCCCATCTTAGACCTTCTCAAAATTGATATATTTTCTTACTTAGGAACCTGTTGTGTTAAGGTACTGGGCCTGTTTCCCCTGCGGGATAGGACAGCATGTAGCTGTTTAAGCACACTTTTCATGAACAGTTAAGCTTTAAAGGTGATGTTGTCGTATCCAACTCGGGAACCAAATTAATAACAGGTGTCACCTTTGATTCTGTATTGTTCTATTTGTTCCCACCTGCTATTGAGTATACCCATTATGGTAAACTGCCACTACTACCCCAGGTATAAGTGAACAAGACACCCATTGTTACAATCATACCCACCATACTGCATAAAGTACATGACTTACTTGAAATAACCAGGATCTTGCTGATATGCTCAATTATTGTTTAGATATGCTTCGAATTATGTTTTCATGTTTATGTATCTAATGTTTGCTACATATGCTTTTCCTAAAATATTTCTGCTCTGTATTGTCAAAACCCATGTCTTTCTTTCCCTGCTAGTTTAGACAACACATAGAGATAAAATTAGTTTCCCTTTAGCCGACAGATGGCCTAGGGAGAGTTGTTGATATTAGCTCTGAAATGAACTCATTGGTGTGATTTCTTGTAAGGTTATCATGGGCCACGTCCAGACCATTAACATGTATATTTGTTAAATGTTGTTACAGGTCGCTAGTACCTAGTTGCCAATTGCCCCTAATTTTCGTTGGGCCCTGCCTCACTGGTTTTCTGAAATGAACATATAGATCAACAACAGACACTTTCTTATATTTCCCATAGTATCCTGAATCTTCCCCATTTCCTACCCCACCCCTTCGTATCTCAAATACATATTATTTAAGGGAGGGCACTAGCTCTATTTCCCTATATACACCCAATTCACTACTAGCAGTTACTTATTTATCAAAATCAATTCATAACTTCAATTCTCTGTCTCCGCGCTATCTGTCATTTCATTTGGAGGCCTTATCTATCTGGCCTTGTTTTCCCCCCTCAATAATTAAAATTTACAGACGTAAACTTGTGGATCACTAAGAATCCCTATATTCCTCCTAATATTGTTAACTTTCAGTACATTTAACCCATAGAGATAGATTCATCACACTTTCTCATCTCTTTGACCTCTTCTCTTCTATGATTTCTCAACTTTAGTCTTCTCTTCATTCTTGTTTTTTGTTCCCTTACCTCTCCCCCTTCCATTCTCCCCCCACCCTTCCCCCCCTTTTTTGTGTGTGGCTCTCTTTTCCCCTTTTACCCCCTTTACCCCACCTTCACTTATGGAGACCTCCTTGAGGTTTCTTACCTTAAATACTAAGGGCTTGAACTCACCCGGTGAGCTAAGCTTGCTGACGGCTTATGGCAAGAGACTTAAAGTTGACGTTCTGTTTGTCCAAGAGACTCATTGGACTATAGATCGACCTCAACTCTATAAATCGTCTTTATACCCAGACCTTATCACAGCTTCATACACTGACAAAACAAGAGGAGTTGCGATACTCCTACATAAGGATCTTCAATTTGATCAAATATACTTGGAAAGGGACCCTGAGGGTAGATTCATCATCTGTGTCAGTAAAATCAACGGCAATCTATATACCCTAGTTAATTTATATGCCCCGAACCAACAACAGTTGCAATTTCTTGCAAAAGTCCTAAACAAAGCGAAATTGGTAAGACAATGACATATCGTAATAGGGGGCGACTTTAATGTTATATGGGACCCTAAGCTAGATAAGAAACTCATTTCTGGTAGATCCATTGATTCCTATGCTAGTTCTACAGCAACCAAATTTAGATCTCTGTCTGCAAGACATGAACTGTACGATGTCTGGAGGTCATGTCACCCTGAAGACAGGGACTTTACCTTTTTCTCCAATCCACATAGATCTTATTCCAGGCTTGATTATTTTCTTTTGGATTCCAGACTTCTTAATGAGGTCACCAACTCCCGCATACATATCTGTACATGGTCAGACCATGATGCAGTATCCTTTGATATTTTCCCATCAGCCGCTTATAAAGGAGGACATACCTGGAGATTCCCAAACTCTCTATGGGAAGAGCCGGGGTTCCAGGACTCCCTCACAAAGGCGCTCAATGAATTTATTCAATTTAACAAACCAGGTCAGACTTCTTTTCAAACTTTATGGGGGGCGTTCAAGGCATTTGTTTGGGGGTTCTGTATCTCTGAATCCGCCAGATTTTGAAAGAGTAAAGGAGGCCCTTTGGGCCAAATAGTTACGAAATTAAGGAACCTAGAGAAAAATAATTTAAAAAATCCCTCCGTTTCCATGTCTGATGAAATTGGTATTCTTAGACAGCAAATCCTCCAGTTAGAACATGATAAAGTCAAAGCCAATCTGGCAAAATTTAAACAAATAATGTATTATAAAGGTAATAAGGCAAATGAGCTTCTTGCACGGAAACTAAACACTAGAACTGCCCACTCCAGGATTCAGGCCCTAGAGGTCAATGGTTCCAAAATTTTAGCGCCCGAATCTATCGGCAATGCCTTTGCTGATTACTATTATAAGCTCTATAATATCTCAGATGTGGAAAATTTAGTTACACCCTCTGCAGACAGGATACAGGGGTTTCTAGATACCCTCAAGCTCTCTGTGCTTTCAGAAGAAGCGAGAAGCTCACTTTTACACCCGATTTCTATTAAGGAAATCTATAAGGTCATTAACCAGCTCAAGCCGAATAAGTCTCCTGGACCTGATGGTTTTACCGGTTCTTTTTATAAAGTGTTCAAACAGCACTTAGCACCCCTTTTATGTTCCCTATTTACTGAAGTGGCCCAATCGAGAGAGAGTTCCTGGAAGCATCTATAATTTCGATTCCCAAACCAGGGAAGGATCCCCTCTATTGTGTCAGTTACAGGCCTATTTCACTGATAAATTTGGATGTCAAGCTTTATTCTAAGCTACTGGCCAACAGGATTGTTCACTTGTTGCCTGATATTATACAGGTAGATCAAGTTGGCTTTACTTTTGGTAGGCAAGGGCCTGACAACACCCGCAAACGTTTGCAGGTTTTCTCTCTAGGACTTCCCGTTGTGGCCCTGTCTTTAGATGCTGAAAAAGCATTTGACAGGGTCCGATGGGATTATATTTGGCAGGTCCTAAAATCATTTGGCTTTCCCCCACAATTCATCAGAATTATCCAGGCACTATATTCTGCACCTTTTGCAACTATTAGAGGAGTGGGCTTTAGATCTAAAACCTTCTCCATAACAAATGGCACCCATCAGGGTTGCCCTCTCTCGCCTCTGATTTTTGCTATGGCTATGGAACCTCTAGCCCAAGAGATTAGACACTCCCAGAGAATAGAAGGGGTCATGATAGGCGAGCGATCTGAGAAGATTGCCCTTTTTGCGGATGACCTAACCATTTTGTTAACTAATCCAAGCTCCTCAATACCAGAAGTCTTCAAGACCTTGTGATTTTTTGGGACTATAAGTCTCTACAAAGTAAATATACTCAAAACTGAAGCCCTAGCTATTAATATTGACCCTGAGACCCTGATCAAACTCAAGACCCGTTTTTCCTTTACCTGGCATACGGAACTCATAAAACATCTAGGTGTATTACTTGGTCCTGAAATGAGTACGGTCATTAAACATAATTTTGAGCCGCTGATTGCTGAAATCAAAAAACTTCTACAGAGGTGGGACTATAAAGAAATTTCCTGGATGTGACGTATCTCTACCCTAAAAATGGCTATTTTACCCAAAATCCTGTAACTATTCAGGTGCATACCTTTCACGATCCCGAAAACCTACCTCTCTCAGATCCATTCCTTATTTATTAACACTCGCCTAGATTTAGAGTTTGGCGTTAGCCGTCAAAACCAGCGTTAGGGGCTCCTAACGCTGGTTTTGGGCTACCGCTGGTATTTAGAGTCAGTCAGGAAAGGCTCTAACGCTCACTTTGCAGTCGCGACTTTTCCATACCGCAGATCCCCCTACGCCATTTGCATATCCTATCTTTTCAATGGGATCTTCCTAACGCTGGTATTTAGAGTCTTGGCTGAAGTGAGCGTTAGAAATCTAACGACAAGACTCCAGCCGCAGAGAAAAGCCAGGAGTTAAGAGCTTTCTGGGCTAGCGCCGGTTCATAAAGCTCTTAACTACTGTGCTCTAAAGTACACTAACACCCATAAACTACCTATGTACCCCTAAACCGAGGCCCCCCCACATCGCCGCCACTCTATTAAATTTTTTTAACCCCTAATCTGCCGACCGCACACCGCCGCCACTTACGTTATACTTATGTACCCCTAATCTGCTGCCCCTAACACCGCCGACCCCTATATTATATTTATTAACCCCTAATCTTCTGCCCCCAATGTCGCCGCCACCAACCTACACTTATTAACCCCTAATCTGCTGACCGGACCTCACCGCTACTATAATAAATGTATTAACCCCTAATCCGCCTCACTCCCGCCTCAATAACCCTATAATAAATAGTATTAACCCCTAATCTGCCCTCCCTAACATCGCCGACACCTAACTTCAAGTATTAACCCCTAATCTGCCGACCGGACCTCACTGCTACTTTATTTAATTTATTAACCCCTAAAGCTAAGTCTAACCCTAACCCTAACCCTAACACCCCCCTAAGTTAAATATAATTTTTATCTAACAAAATAAATCTTATTAAATAAATTATTCCTATTTAAAGCTAAACACTTACCTGTAAAATAAACCCTAATATAGCTACAATATAAATAATAATTATATTGTAGCTATTTTAGGATTTATATTTATTTTACAGGCAACTTTGTATTTATTTTAACTAGGTACAATAGCTATTAAATAGTTAATAACTATTTAATAGCTACCTAGTTAAAATAATTACAAAATTACCTGTAAAATAAATCCTAACCTAAGTTACAATTAAACCTAACACTACACTATCATAAATTAATTAAATAAACTACCTACAATTACCTACAATTAAACCTAACACTACACTATCAATAAATTAATTGCATAAAATAACTACAAATAAATACAATTAAATAAACTAAAGTACAAAAAATAAAAAAGAACTAAGTTACAAAAAATAAAAAAATAATTTACAAACATTAGAAAAAGATTACAACAATTTTAAGCTAATTACACCTACTCTAAGCCCCCTAATAAAATAACAAAGCCCCCAAAAATAAAAAAATGCCCTACCCTATTCTAAAATACAAATAGAAAAGCTCTTTTACCTTACCAGCCCTTAAAAGGGCCTTTTGCGGGGCATGCCCCAAAGAATTCAGCTCTTTTGCCTGTAAAAAAATATATACAATTCCCCCCAACATTATAACCCACCACCCACATACCCCTAATCTAACCCAAACCCCCCTTAAATAAACCTAAGACTAAGCCCCTGAAGATCTCCCTACCTTATCTTCACCACGCCGGGTATCACCGATCCGTCCAGAGGAGCCTCCGAAGTCTTCATCCAAACCCAAGCGGGGGCTGAAGAGATCCATCATCCGGCTGAAGTCTTGATCCAAGCGGGCGCTGAAGAAGTCCATCATCGGGCTGAAGTCTTGATCCAAGCGGGCGCTAAAGAGATCCATCATCGGGCTGAAGTCTTCTATCAAGCGGCATCTTCAATCTTCTTTCTTCCGGAGCCATCTTCTTCCAGCCGACGCGGATCCATCCTCTTCTACCGACGCCTACTCGCCGAATGACGGTTCCTTTAAATGACATCATCCAAGATGGCTTCCCTCGAATTCCGATTGGCTGATAGGACAGTGTATTACAGTATTAGGTACAGTACTATGTTAGCGGTAACAAACTACCAACGGTTCTTAATGCAAAGGAATATAAGCATTTGAAAAGCCTAAAAGTCCATGCCCCCACTGTAGGTGTAGAAATGGCTCCTGAGACCATTAAGTAGCAAGTCACGGAAAGTATTGGTATGTAAAAGACTGCAACAGTTCCTGCTGCACACTAGGTCAGACCGATATAAAGCTTTTGGATATTAGGCAAAACAAAAGGACCGTACTTATCTTGAATCCTTCAGAGTAGAATTTGCGATGAACTTGTTTATTGCTGATCCGTAATTCCTCGGCGTGTGACGTATCCCCCAATGGGAGGGACCAACTCGTCACTGCAGCTCCAATTGGTTCCTAGCACATGGACCTATTCCTATTGGTCCAGGAAATCCAATGGAAAAGTTGTCAGCCGCAACTCTGTATATCCTTGTCAGGGGATTCAATAGAGATACCAAGATGTATCATTTGCATAAAAAGTTCTTTGCACACAGTAGTAGTTAGTCACCACCTCTGTTAGTCATTCTCGAGCCCCACAATAATCTCACAGGCATACTTGATGCGCTATCATCTCAGCGCAGATTCACAGTCCACAGATATGTCCTGCTTCATAGATTTTACAGAGTCAGCAGTAGAGGCTTATATGCTGGGATAAGGCTTTAGCATTCACGTATTACCAATTAGAACCTCAGAGGATTGTTGACTTGCTTCTGAGGTATTATAGACATAGTGCCAACGCACGTTTCACCCCCCTCCAGAGCATGTGTCTCAGGGGTTCGTCAGGGCATTCTGAATCCACACCGGACCTCCTCTTTATAGGGTATATCTGATTATTCACAGGTGGTCCTCCCACACAGTCTCGCCTACTTTTTTAGAGCTGTATCCTGTGTATAGCAAGGAGCCCTTAAAGAGGTATTTACATTTAAATTTTTAATTGTGCATGAACAGTTCTAAAATATAAAGGAAACTATCTCAGGTCTCACCTTATTCCTAGGTATCCCCTTAGCTCCTCTTGCACAAAGAAATCACTCCAATAAATAAACATCCACCCTGTCAGAATTGTCTTACTCTCTATAAAAAACTTACATATTCCAGTTTTTCATTTAGACCTACTGGTGATCTTGTACCTAGCCTATAGATCCATTTAGTTTCTTTCTGTAAAAGAACTTTGTCATTGTTGCCACCATGTCCGTTAGTGATCCCTTTGTCAATAATTACAAATTTTAGGGAATCCACATTACCATTATGCTTATCACAGAAATGTCTAGCAACATTTGTATCTCGTGAGTGGAGGATGTCATCTCTGTGCTCTTGTACCCGATCCTTTACCATCCTTTTAGTTTTACCAACGTAAAAGACCGGGCATGAGCACCGCAAGAGATATATCACCCCCTCAGACTTGCAATTAAAGAAGAATCTTATGTCAAAAACCTCATTTTCTTGGACAGAGAATTGTTTAGTGCTATCCATGTGGGCACAATATACACAGTGCCCACATGGGTAGCTACCCTTAATTACCTTGTCCTTACGTAGCCAGTCTGCATCAGAGAGACCTCTGACGAACTGGCTTTTTACCAGCTTATCTCGCAGGCTCTGTGCCTTTCTGGCTGTCATTTGGGGTACATCTCCTATAGTATTTCTCACCTTATCATCCAAAGTAAGGATGTGCCAATTTCTTTTCATAGCCAGCCTAATATTGTTCCATTGATCATTATACTTAGAAATAAATCTAATCTGATCTTTCTCAGTTCTTGTCTTATCTCTATATAGCAAATCATCCCTAGACGTTTTTCTAGCTTTCCATAGGGATTTTTTCAGACATTTATTCGAATACCCCCTTTTTGAGGAATCTCTCCTTCATTAAGTGAGCATGAGTATCAAATTTTGAGAGAGAGGAGCAGTTCCTCCTCAGACGGAGGAACTGCCCATATGGGATTCCTTTTTTCAAATGATATGGGTGACTACTATTTGTGTGAAGAATGTTATTAGTGGCATTCTTTTTCCGATAGTTCTCAGTCACTATTTTTAAACCCTCTTTTTTCAGGGTTATGTCTAGGAAGTTCAATTCCTTTGCATTTGTTTCTGATGTGAGGAAGATGTTCCTGTCATTGTGGTTAAGTATGGAAACAAAGTCATTAAATTCCTCTACTGTTCCATCCCACAAGACAAGAACATCATCCACATATCTTATCCACATCAGCACCTTCTCATCAAAAGTGCTGACATGTTGTTCAAAGATATCAAATTCCCACGACCACAAATGGAGACATGCATACGTGGGGGCACATATTAGGATAAACTCCAAAAGCACCATCATGAAATCTGTATGTTCTGTATATGCTGGACCCCTAGTTTCGAGGAATCTTTTGATAGCTGTCAGACCTACCTTGTGGGGAATAGAGGAGTAGAGACTCTCCACATCTAAGGAGGCTAGAATAGTTTTCTCACTCACTACCACACCATCCAACTTTCTCAAAAGGTCTGTTGTGTCTTTAACATATGATGTCAATGTTAAAAGAAACGGACGCAGATGTTTATCCACATATTCCCCAATTTTTTCCGTTATACTGACGATTCCCGAAACAATCGGTCTTCCCGGGGGACATTGCATATTTTTATGCAATTTCGGCAGTATATAGAAAACTGGCATGACAGGATATTTAGGGTACAGAAACTTAAATTCATTTTGACTGATTACACCCCTACTCCTAGCATCATTAAGTATTCTAAAAAGAGAATTTTGGATTTGTACGAGTGGGTTGCTGCCTAGCTTTTCATACTGGTTTTTATCATGGAGTTGACGCTTGATTTCGTTAACATATAGATGTTCATCAAGCAATACCAGGTTCCCGCCCTTATCCGCGGGCTTGATTACCAAACCCCTCGCCAGCATCAGTTCTTTTAATGCCTTTCTCTCTCTAGGTTCCAGATTGTCATTTTCCTGTCGTGATGTTAAGTTTTCAATCTCATTCTCCATCTTCTTCACAAACAGATTGACAGCTGGAACCAAAGAGAGAGAGGGCATAAATTCTGACTTTGGTTTAAAAATGTGTCTTTGTTCTTTTGTACTTGTGCTGGGTGAGTCCCCTTGGGTAAATTCCTGCACATTTTCAGCCAGTAGTGATTCCAAATCCTTAAGGGCCATTTGGTCTCTTAGATCTGAATTACAAGTACTATCTGATTTTGCTCTCATAATTACTGATAGTACAATTTTTCTAGCAAAAAGGTGGAGGTCTTTAATAACCTCAAACCTATCCAATTTGGCAGTGGGACAGAAAGATAGACCTTTTTTGAGAAGCTCAACATGGGCCAGGTTAAGGGGAAATGAGGAGAGGTTCACTATTTGGAGTTCTTCCTCTTTGGGGTTAGTTAATAGCCCCTGCATGTTCATTATACAAAGAAGAAAAAGTCAGATGCGCCTCTATAGTGGTAATATTAAAAAGTGAATACTGTCAACAATGATACACATGTGCCGTGCAACATTATATTATATAACAAATGCCCAACTTAAAAGAGGAATGAGAATTCCTTCAATATGAAGATAAATGATATATATCCCAATACAGATAAAACAATATATAAAATCCGTATTAGTACAAAACCCAGATAGTGGGATAGACAGTGATAATAACAGTCTCAAGGGTTAACTGATAGATAGACCTTATAGTCCAATGATGAAAGTAAATCTGTATGGCTGCAAACACTTCTTCCAGAACTTGAAGGCAGTTCAAGCGGAACAAATCTATGCAAAGGACGATATAAAAGAAGAAGGCGCCAACATAGTGTGATTCAGTATAAAAAGATTTTTCAATCCCCACGCATTAAGATAATCGTACTTACAAGAAGTAAGGCACTTGATAAGTGACACACAGGCCTTCTGGAACATTAGCAGCTGTCCAGGTAGCTGCTCTCTCGTCACACAGGTGAACCTCTTGGTGTAATAACTCTCTTGATAACCGGTGGCACCCAGGATCCCTGTAGCTTAATATCCTGTAGTTCTTTTTTCCTTGGAAAAGTCGCCCTCCAATATGTTACCCAACCAAATTTGAATGGGATAACAGCGTAACAACGGGACGCTCCAGGAGACTAGGATGTAAAGATTCACTCAAGCCGTGAAGTTAGATAAAGTATAAAACATATGTTTATTTAAAACAAGTACTTCCACAACGCGTTTCCCGGTCCTCTCGACTGCTTCCTCAGGTGTATACCTAAATCTAACAATCACAGCTTGAAATAGCCTAACTCGGCGTCTATGCCCATACAGGGCGCATGCGTGAAGGAGTATGCAAACCCCGTTCAAATGTGGGTGTGTATCTATGTTCGTGTGATTGGTTCTTACCAGTAGTAGGATTACCAATCAGGCGGTAGGTGTGTATCAGCTCCAAGATAAACTAGGGGCCATATTTGTGATAGTGTTCTTCAGTTTAACATATTGTCATATGACATATATACCTAACTGTTAGATGTCATACTGGGATTTAAAAATGACCCTACTTATGGCATATCATATTTAATAGCCGTATATTTTGAATGGTGAAATACTGTTAGTTATGTAATTCACTTCTATTCAAACAATGTAATGTTTAACTAAATTTTGTATCGAACAAGATACAATGTAACTCCAAAATGATAGACCGCCAGGAATCACTAGAAACTCTGAACATACATATGTCCCCAGAAAGGGATGCATCTCCTACATGCATTAACACAATATATTAAAAACATTAAAAAAGACAACATAAAAAGTAATAATCATTCTCTCTTAAAAACACATAGAAAGTATATAAGAACATATATATGCACACCCTACTGATCATAAAACATGGATCAATCCCCCATCATGGGATAATTCTGGATTCACAATATAACATCCAAACCAGTGTGTGCAAAACCCTAAACCTAATTATTCATATTGTGAACATGTCTAATCTGAAATACCAGTTGTTCCCTATCCATGTTTATTCAGGAGTAAACATGTATTAACTAATGGGTCTGAAAATATGATATTGTATGTCCCTGACAAGCTATATTAGACCAACATTGAAGTCTCCAAATAGAGGTGGATGTTTTTGACGCTATAATAATGAGTTGACCTAGCTTTCATATACTTGAACAGCTAACTTTAGTTTAATTAAACGCTGCCATATCTAGGTTTTCATTAAGGCCATATGGATTCAAGGTTTTCATTTTCCATATCCAAAACGTTTCTCTTTGTCTTAAATCAATTAATCTATTTCTACCCCACTTTTGAACAATTTGTTCAATAGGAAAGATACTGTATATATCTGTCTGTCCATCATGACAGCATATCCCATGCCTAGAGACACTATGCTTAATACAAGAATTTCTCACATTTCTGATGTGCTCACCCCATCTTTTTTCAGGGGTCTTGAGGTTCTCCCTATGTACTGCAGGCCACATTTGCACTCCAGTAGATAGATTACAAAGGAGGAGTCGCAAGAAAAACGAGTTTTTATCTCAAATGCCTCCTTTGTTGAAAAGGACACAAATTTGGATTTTTCCCCCTTTGTAAACGCACACAAACCGCAATTAGCTTGGTTACACTTATAAAATCCTTTTTTACCAGATAACCAGTTTTTGGTCCCTGGTCCTTTCTTTTTTCAAAATTTCTTCATCACTATTTTGCTTGGAGCAAGTTTATTTTTTAGTGAAGGTGCTCTTTTAAAAGTACATATCGGATTACTATCCAGGAGATTTTTTAATACGGGGTCATTTAGTAGAATATTCCAATGTTTATGGACAATTCTCTTAATTTTATCATGGTTCGAGGTATATTTAGTTATAAATCTAAGGTTGTTATTTTTATTATTTTTATTGTTCCTATCTTCATATAGACCATTACATTCAGAAGTATTGTTAATTTTTGTTTTTTCAAAAAATTCAGATCTATCTTTATTTCTCGCCTTCAAAAAACCCTCCTCTATTAAATCTTTAGGATACTCTTTTTCCAAAAATCTAGTTCTTAAAATTTCTGCTTGTTCATCAAATAGAGCTAAATCTGTACAATTCCTACGGATTCTGGAGAACTGATTGTAAGGTATATTCTTTTTCTATGCTTTGTAATGGTTGCTTTTGAAATTCAAATAACTGTTTGTGTCTACTGTTTTAAAGTTTTAAAGTGAGTTTTCGTCAATATATGGCCTGCTTGATCCCAATAGAGCACCAAGTCTAAAAATTCCAATTTTCAACAAAGGAGGAATTTGAGATAAAAACTTGTTTTTGTTGCGACTCCTCCTTTGTAATCTTTCTACTGGAGTGCAAATGTGGCCTGCAGTACATAGGGAGAACCTCAAGACCCCTGAAAAAAAGATGGGGTGAGCACATCAGAAATGTGAGAAATTCTTGTATTAAGCATAGTGTCTCTAGGCAAGGGATATGCTGTCAGGATGGACAGACAGATATATACAGTATCTTTCCTATTGAACAAATTGTTCAAAAGTGGGGTAGAAATAGATTAATTGATTTAAGACAAAGAGAAACGTTTTGGATATGGAAAATGAAAACCTTGAATCCATATGGCCTTAATGAAAACCTAGATATGGCAGCGTTTAATTAAACTAAAGTTAGCTGTTCAAGTATATGAAAGCTAGGTCAACTCATTATTATAGCGTCAAAAACATCCACCTCTATTTGGAGACTTCAATGTTGGTCTAATATAGCTTGTCGGGCACATACAATATCATATTTTCAGACCCATTAGTTAATACATGTTTACTCCTGAATAAACATGGATAGGGAACAACTGGTATTTCAGATTAGACACGTTCACAATATGAATAATTAGGTTTAGGGTTTTGCACACACTGATTTGGATGTTATATTGTGAATCCAGAATTATCCCATGATGGGGGATTGATCCATGTTTTATGATCAATAGGGTGTGCATATATATGTTCTTATATACTTTCTATGTATTTTTAATAGAGAATGATTATTACTTTTTATGTTGTCTTTTTTTTTTAATGTTTTTAATATATTGTGTTAATGCATGTAGGAGATGCATCCCTTTCTGGGGACGTATGTATGTTCAGAGTTTCTAGTGATTCCTGGCGGTCTATCATTTTGGAGTTACATTGTATCTTGTTCGATACAAAATTTAGTTATACATTATATTGTTTGAATAGAAGTGAATTACATAACTAACAGTATTTCACCATTCAAAATATACGGCTATTAAATATGATATGCCATAAGTAGGGTCATTTTTAAATCCCAGTATGACATCTAACAGTTAGGTATATATGTCATATGACAATATGTTAAACTGAATATCCGAGAACACTATCACAAATATGGCCCCTAGTTTATCTCGGAGCTGATACACTCCTACCGCCTGATTGGTAATCCTACTACTGGTAAGAACCAATCACACGAACATAGATACACACCCACATTTGAACGGGGTTTGCATACTCCTTCACGCATGCGCCCTGTATGGGCATAGACGCCGAGTTAGGCTATTTCAAGCTGTGATTGTTAGATTTAGGTATACACCTGAGGAAGCAGTCGAGAGGACCGGGAAACGCGTTGTGGAAGTACTTGTTTTAAATAAACATATGTTTTATACTTTATCTAACTTCACGGCTTGAGTGAATCTTTACATCCTAGTCTCCTGGAGCATCCCGTTGTTACGCTGTTATCCCATTCAAATTTGGTTGGGTAACTTATATTGGAGGGCGACTTTTCCAAGGAAAAAAGAACTACAGGAAATTAAGCTACAGGGATCCTGGGTGCCACCGGTTAACAGGAGAGTTATTACACCAAGAGGTTCACCTGTGTGACGAGAGAGCAGCTACCTGGACAGCTGCTAATGTTCCAGAAGGCCTGTGTGTCACTTATCAAGTGCCTTACTTCTTGTAAGTACGATTATCTTTTTTTTTTTAAATTTAATTTTTATTGAGGTTGTGCGAAAATAATACAACACAAGAGGAGGAACATATCCTAAGACAAACATATAAAACACAGTATAATGATTCTGCATACATAGAGATAGATTACATTCTCATCACATGTAGCACCAAGCGAAAGACTGGAACCTCAGTTATTTTTACATACAATGTTTAAAGAACATAGTGGGATATGTAGGTACGATGTAAGATATAAAACATAATATAGTATCCTAAAATAGACTGGTAGGTAATATTTCAACCAATAGCTGCCATGGAGGCCCCGTTCCTTTGCTAAAATAATATACTATGATATGTAGGTACAATATAATAGTTATAGTGCGGCATGGGCAAGATAAGCCGCGTAGTTAGTTCTCCCAGATTGGGAGGCTTATTATGGGGGGTGTGGAGGGGAGGGGGGGGAGGTGGGAATTTAAATATAATAGAAAATTGAGTTGTGCGTGTATTGATTTCTAGAAGTTCAGGAGTTGTAATAAGAATACTAAAGTAAAGCCAGCTTTATTTGTGAGTAGTTATACGCCTCCAAGCTCCCAATGATAGTTAAGGGCTTGCACCTAGTTAAAATAGTTGGAAAGAGGGTTTTGCTGCCCCGGCCGCTGGCAGCCCAACCCCCTTGGGTTAATATCAATGGTACTAGCTCAAAAGTCTAACATGGGAATGGGATGAGAAATTGAATCCAATGATCTATATACTGCGAGGGTCAATATATAAAGAAGACAAATTGGGTATATAGAATCAATACTCTGCTGGCTAAGATCAATGATCAGTGCTGAAACAATAAACACGTTTAGCACAAAGCTGGACCGCAAAGATAAAATATAAAATATAATATATAATAGGGGGGTCCTAAGTCTAAGAGCCAATTATGGATACCTTTACAAAATGTGTCCTCTAAGACATGTGGTTATACAGCAACTATGGGCGTAACAAAAGGATAAGGGCTTTTGACAAGCAGGGTCTTCAGTCACGTGGGGTATGGGCCTCCGCCTAAACCTAGCGATGATTACACTGCTATATGGATGATGGAGATGTAACAAACATGCAGATAAAGATATGAAAAGCATGAGAAGCCCAGCCTCACGCCTTGGGCCACTTAAATACAATATAGAAGCATGGCCAAGCTATAAATATGGCACAGTCTAAACAAATTAATCTAAATCCTGCAATATGCTATATCCAGAGGATCAAAAATCCCTGAGTTGGGCACATTAGCTTAAATATAGACATGACAAAACATAACACATAGTATTATAAACATGTTATCAGTGTAATTATAAGCAGGCACATAAAGAGAGAATATGCTGTATCTAGTGGAGCAAAAATCACTGAGTTGGGCACATTAGCTTATATATAGATATGGCAAAATATAACACAAAGTATTATAATCATGTTATCAGTGTAACTATAAGCAGGCACATAAAGAGAGAATATGCTATATCTAGTGGAGCAAAAATCACTGAGTTGGGCACATTAGCTTATATGTAGACATGACAAAACATAACACATAGTATTATGAATATTTTAGAGAGTATATACTGTTGTAAATAAAATTAACAATCTTCAACTGTGAAAACTTTGTGTATACTTAACAGCTGAACTAAACGGCAAAACTAGTGTCCAATACTTATCATAAGTGAGCAGGAGAGACCAAGGAGTATAGCTAGACAGTTTTCTAGTGTGACATATAATAGGAGAGTTCAGGAGAGTTCAAGGGTGCAGCGCCACAAAATCTCACCAGCTGTTTGGCCTCAACCTACACCCTCTCGCCAGTTTTGATAGTGTCCTGTATCGTACGGAGAGAAATCCGTCCGCACTGAGTGCTCCAAGCTCCGCAGTATGACCCTGGAAATTGCCAACTCCGAGGCCAAAGGCGGCCCTGTGTAGGTCTTTTCTGTTTCGGCGGTAAGCAGATAGAGTTCCGTGAGCGGCAGGGTAACTACATGAGTGGCGTCTTCAGCTGTAGGTAACAATCCCCCTTTGCAGCCACCGGACATGGTAAGAGGCATCTGTTGCGCTGAACTAGATCGGCTTCTCATCATTGGTGGCACGCAGGTAGATGTTGAGTTGTCTAAGGGCGTTAGGCATCTAGCATGGGGAATTTTGTTCTCGGGTTCCCTCCAGGGCAGGTAAGTCAATGTAATCTCGGGTTGCGCTCCCAACACAGCCTCCCCAGGAGGCGAAGAGCGCCGGGGCCCCAAAGCGCCACCACCCCCAGGAGCGGCCATACCAGCAGGCACGTGGGAACCATGGGCCTCAAGTTTGTTAGCTGTTTGGTGGGGCGATAGGTTAAATAAGCAATCAAACATGCCACTACACCCATCCAGAAAGAGGTACATCTCCTCTAATATCTGATCTCCAGACTTCATGAATGCCGATTGTAGGAAACAGCCCACTGAAGGAGAACACAGTAGCGGTAGGCCCAAGATGGCTGACTATGGAACTGCGTGTCAGCGGTATACACTTCAGAATCGCCAGTTCTCATCAATATAGTGTAGATCTCTTAAGGATTAGGTGCAACGGTCTCCCATGTCAACCGATCTTCATTTAGGGACCAATATGCGAGCTGGAGCGGCCTCTATAATTACACTTTATATGTAGAATTGTTGGAGCTCCTGAAATGTGCGACTGCACTGCTTCGCTGTTGGCTCCGCCCCCCGTAAGTACGATTATCTTAATGCGTGGAGATTGAAAAATCTTTTTATACTTAATCACACTATGTTGGCGCCTTCTTCTTATATATCGTCCTTAGCCCCTGCGTGTTCCCCTCCCTTTGAATCTCCCCCTGCTCTGGACATATTGTTCTCCTCTCCCCCTTGTCTGTCTGGTTTGGTATCGCTTCTCTCTTGTTACTATCCCATATGGATCATTTCCTTTTTCCCCTTCTATTCTTTCTCCTCCTTCTTTTTGATCCATACCCGATAAGTTTTTTGAAGTGCCTGTTTCATAGTCTGACATATATGTCCCTGAATCATATGTGCCCTTCTGTGATTTGTAGACATAGACTCTACCATTTTTATAGTCCTCCTGATCCCTTCTTAATTTTCTACACTTCCTAGATTTGATGTCAATTTTCAATTTTGATATATTTGTACTTGTTTCTCCAATTAGTTTTACAAAGTTTGGATCACTTTCAAAAGAGTTAACTTTAATTAAAGCATTTTCAGCTTCGCCTTTAACCTTTTCTAATCTCTTATTATTCCTTTTTATCATCATCTCCATTAGGTCCAGGGAGGTTGAGGAGAGTTTATCATTCCATTCCTCCACAAAGGAATCCCCCTCCTCATCCTCCCTAGTGTTTGCCCCTGGATCTAACGAGAGTCGCAATCCTCTAGGAATAATTTTTTTGTCAATGTAATTAGCTAAGCTAGCATTTTCTGCTTTAATTTTTAGTTGTCTATTTAGGAGATATCTATATCTCCTAAGGGCACTAAAAATAGTTACAACTTCTTCACTAGTCTCTTCATTACCACCAATCATATCATTAGCTAAAGAGTCTTTTAAATCTGCCTCCCACAGATCATCTGACAGGGTGTATGCCATCTTTCTACTGCAGTTAGGGAAAATAAATTTACAGTGTGGGATATAAAAGGAACTAAAACCACTCCTCCAGCAATCTACTGCAATCTCAGAGAAAAGGACAATAGAATCCTCTAAGTTAAATCCTCACAACTTAAGACAAAAACATTTAAAGTCTGAGAGAGTAAAAAATATTGCTGTATTTTTAATCGGTGCTGCCCTTGTAACACAATGAAAAATAGCAAAAAGGAAGAGAGATATTAGGACACTTATGAATGTCCTAAAAAAGCAAGGGAAATAACTATAGCACACGAAAAAATATTTGAGAAAAATCACAAATTTCTTTATTTAAATATCCCACATCACATTCAGTGATTCATCTATTTCCACCGGGCTGCGATAGTTAGTGAAATCTTACAATTTAAAATAAAACAACAAAAGGTCTACATAAAGCTAAAGAGATATCCCAGTACCTATGCATACGAATGCAAAACTATAAATACCTCAACCTATAATATAGCACATATAGAGAGATATACAATGTATTACAGTATTAGGTACAGTACTATGTTAGCGGTAACAAACTACCAACGGTTCTAAATGCTAGGTGTCGGTGATGTTAGGGAGGGCAGATTAGGGGTTAATACTATTTATTATAGGGTTAGTGAGGCGGATTAGGGGTTAATAAATTTATTATAGTAGCGTCGAGGTCCGGTCGGCAGATTAGGGGTTAATAATTGTAGGTAGGTAGCGGCGACATTGGGGGGGGGCAGATTAGGGGGTAATAAATGTAATATAGGCGTCGGCGGTGTTAGGGGCAGCAGATTAGGGGTACATAGGGATAACGTAGGTTGCGGCGCTGTACAGAGCGGCAGATTAGGGGTTAATAGTATAATGCAGGTGTCAGCGATAGCTGGGTCGACAGATTAGGGGTTAATAAGTGTAAGGCTAGGGGTGTTTAGACTCGGGGTACATGTTAGGGTGTTAGGTGCAGACTTAGAAACAACGGGGCTGCGTTAGGAGCTGAACGCTGCTTTTTTGCAGGTGTTAGGTTTTTTTTCAGCTCAAACGGCCCCATTGTTTCCTATGGGAAAATCGTGCACGAGCACTTTTTGAAGCTGGCCGCGTCCGTAAGCACCGCTGGTATTGAGAGTTGCAGTGGCGGTAAATTATGCTATACGCTCCCTTTTTGGAGCCTAACGCAGCCCTTCTGTGAACTCTAAATACCAGCGGTATTTAAAAGGTGCGGGAGAAAAAAAGCATGCGTAGCTAACGCACCCCTTTGGCCGCAGAACTCTAAATCTAGCCGTATGTCTGGAGAGGGAAGTTACAGAGAGTGTCGAATCGTATTCTCCAATTACCAATATGCAAAGGTGGTATTGCTTTCCCCAACATACATCTATATCATGATGCAACGAGGTTGACTCATATTGCTGGATGGAGCAATGCGGGAGAGAAACCAGCGTGGTTTCTGATTGAGGAAGCTATTCTTCCTAAGAACCTCCACTTAAAAGACCTGATATGGATCCCCAAACATAGGCTCCCAGATCTGCTGCTCACGAATAATATAACCCTTGACAATTGCCAGACTTAGCATTGACTCAGACACCACAAGGGAATAGCTCCACACCCCTCACCTATTCATAGTCTTCAGGGACTGCTGATGGGAATTCCGGATATTCATATGCATGAATGGTCCTCGTGGAACATTACTTGTATAGGGGACCTTTACAGTCAATAGAAGTTACTAACAACTAAGCAAATAGTGGAGCAAGTAGATGAGGCCCCTAGGTGGCTTATGTTTGAAAGTTATAGAATACTGGGTTACTGTCTGGCTTGGGGATTTCCCAAGACAATCCTGTGAGAATGTACTAATTGGGAAAAAAGGTGGAAATCAGGGAACAAACTCATAAAACCTCTTACAGATCATCACCTACTCCTTCTTAGCGATCATAGTATGGCAACACCATGGCAGATAAAGGCTCGGGGTCGTGAGATGAATGTCCAGATCACCCCGGATGAAGTAGAACATGCGACAATGATTACTAAATCAGCCATACATTGCATAACACATCTGGAGACATATTTTAAGGTTCTCTTAAAATGATACTAAACTCCCCTCAAGTTGTCCAAGATATATCCCACCGCCTCTCCGCAGTGTTGGAGGGAATGTGGACAACAAGGCACTGATATATGGTGGTCCTTTCCAAAAATTGCTCCTCTGTGGAGTGAGACATTCTCTTTACTCTCAGACCTAGGTATGTTACTTCCTATGTCTCCAGCTCTGGCTCTTTTGCATATAGGTATCCAGGACTTGCAGAAATCTCAACAAATACTGGGAGCCACAATCCTAATCACTACCAAGGTCTGTATTGCTAGGGCATGGAAAAAGACAGAGGCTCCAACTCTAGTTCAGATAACCCAACTCATAGATCACCTAGCTTCTATGGAAAGGGGCTATTATAATGTGACTGAACGCATGGACAAGTACTGGACGATCTGGAGTAAGTGGTTCCTTAAACCCCCTTAGATGTCCACATATATTCTACTGCCACTTAGACCTATCTACTGGTTCCCTTCCCATTTCCCACAGGTGCCCCATCCCCGCCCCTTACCCTTCCCTTTTTTTTTCTCTCTCCTCCTCCTTCCTTATCTTTTTCTTATTCTTCTTTTTCCGCTTTTGCTTTAAATCTCTGTGATGTTTTCTCTGTGCTGAATCTGCTAGGAGTTCTGTGTCCTTACATCATGACTGTAGATCGCAACATAGGGAATATACACTATAACATTCCTCAGTTATTATATAGATATTATATTTCCCTATCAGTAAACACGCACGGGATGCTACTCTGACTCTAGTGATTTCTCACCTCATGGATGTAGGAGCATGAGTTATCTCACAAGATAGAATTGGTTCCTTTATGAAAATTCACATGCTAGATATGTACAATGAATGATCCTGTATTGCATTTATGAGAATTGTTTGAAAGCCTGATCTTGAGCAAATTGATTTATGTGTTACATTCTACACTTATTTTGTACTGTATGTTACTTAATAAAGTTTAAAAAAAAAAAAAAAAAAAAAAAAAAAGGCCCCCCAAAGGCTAACACCTCTGGCGGTATATGTTGCCTAGAGTTCCGTTTTGCTCCTCGTATTAGTTCCAACAATTCTGGTGTTACAGAAGTTTGCTGATGTGTGCACACATGCATTCAGGTGAATCCAGTCAGGTGATCTACACGTTTCGGCGGGTTGCTTTTCTCAAGATACCTGACATGGTTGGAATTCTCCCATTTATACCCTCATTGATTGACATTTCTTTTGATGTTAACATCTTTGTGTTGATATTACTAACTGTGTTTCATTTTCTTTGTTCGTTCCATCAAGTTAGCATTCTTTTCACAGAGGAGACTTATTAATGACTTTGCTAGACCCGTTTTATACATTATTTTTAAAAAAACAACATAATATATTGGTACTCCCGATAAATACATAGATAAGGTGCTGACTTCTTTGGAAAACATTTTTTATATGAAATATTCTGACAACTTAGTGCTAAAAATAACTACAAGTGATTTTATGTTTTTTTACTCTGTTGTGTAGTGGTTTAAAAGTAAAGTATATAATTTAGAAAATAATATATTAATAATCTATAGTGCAATTATTTCATAACATTTTTGTTTGTATTTTCAAATCGTGAATTTTAATTAGTGAGGAGATGTGATAATTCCTTTTCAGCTTAAAGGATTTGTGTTAATAATCTATAAATAAATTGTACTTTTTGTTTTTATCTAAATAATTTGATTTAGGTCTAGTTCAGAATTGAGACCTTGAGGATTCAGTGTTTTAAAGGTGTAAATTAATTCTGCTTCTGATTTAAGGAGCTTTTTTTCCAAGCCCCCTCCTCTGGATTCACAGTAAATGTTCTTGATTCCCCAATATTGGAATGCTGTTGTGTCTTTATAATGGTGTTCCTTAAAGTGCTTATAAAGGGCAATGTTATCTACACCATGTTCAATACTTAATAGATGTTCTCTGTTCCTTGTTCTAAGGAGTCTACTTGTTTGACCTAAATACTGTAACTTGCATTTACATTGAACTGAATAAATCACATTTTTGTCTGTACATCTGATGACATTTTTAATGTCAAAATTTCTTCCAGTGTTAGTTGATGTAACCTGTTGTTTTTTTATACTATGTTTGCAAGGTTTACAATTAATACAGGGAAAGAAGCCTCTAAGTATTTTGCCATCTAGGTCCTGATCTGGTGATTCCTTTTTATTTTGTCTCTTGAATTCACTGGCTGCCAATATGCTTTTTAGATTTTTTACTTTCCTAAAAATTATTTCTGGTCTTTTGCTTACTCTGTCCTAAAACCAGATCTTTTTTATTAGGTGCCAGTGTTTAGAAATAATGCGTCTAATATGTGGGTGTTGTGTATTATAATTGGTTATAAATGGGATCTTTCTTTCAGTGTTTTCATTTCTGTGGTTCTTTCTATCTCGTGGTATCAGTAATGTTTTTCTGTCCAGTTCTCTCACTGTTTGTCTTGAGTCTTGTATTCTTTTTTCATCATAGCCTCTCTCTAAGAATTTATTCGAGAGTCTCTCAGCTTGTGTGTCATAATCTTCAATTGTTGTGCAATTTCTTTTAAGTCTTAGAAACTGTCCTTTAGGTATATTGTTTTTCCATCCTTTATGATGGCAACTTTGACTATGAATATAGTTGTTTGAGTCAACTTTTTTTTAAAATGTTTTAGCTGAAATTATGTTTTTATCTATCTGGACTTCTATGTCAAGAAAGTGGATCCTAGTTGTGTTGTGTTCATGAGTGAAGGATAAACCTAATGTATTTTTATTCAGATCTACAAAAAATATCTCCAATAATTCCAAATCCCCTTTCCATATTATAAACATATTGTCTATAAATCTTTTATAGAGCACAAGATTTGCACCCCAGGGAGATTTTCCTAGGATTTCTGCCTCAAAATAACCCATGAATAAGTTGGCATAACTGGGTGCAAATCTCGTGCCCATAGCTGTCCCTTTGATCTGTAGATAGAATTTTTCATTAAATGTGAATGAATTGTTTTTGAGAATAAACTCTATACTATCTAAAAGAAATCTTTTCTGTGTATTTCACATTTTATCAGCTTTTTCTAAATAGAATTGAATTGCTTTAAGTCCCAATGTATGATTTATATTAGTGTATAGTGAGCACATGTCACAGGTCACTAAGCAGAAGTTTTCCTGCCATTCTATAGTTTCTAGTGTGTTTAGAAAATGTGTAGTGTCTTTCAGGTATGCTGGTAGGTTAATTACGTATTGTTGTAAATAGTGGTCAACGTATTGGGAGAGGTTAGAGGTTAGTGATTCAATCCCTGATATGATGGGTCTACCTGGTGGGTGTCTTGTATCCTTATGGAATTTTGGTAAGTAATAAAATATTGGAATCCTAGGATTATCAGTTGACAAGAATCGATGTTCAGATTCATTAATTATACCCACTTTTTGGCATCATCTAATAGTTTAACCAGTTTATACTGTTGTTTTTGTAATGGATTAGATTTAAGGGTTATGTAAGTAGTCTTGTCATTTAGTAATCTATTGGCTTCATTTATATAATATTCTGTATCCATAACTAATATTCCCCCTCCCTTATCAGCTTGTTTGATCGTTATAGTGTCATCTCCTTTAAATTGTTGTAAAATTTTATTCTCTTCTTCAAATTTTGTTTTCCAGTTATATCACATTTTTCTAGATCTTCTTTCCCTAGTTTTTCAAAGGTTGTTATAAACAGGCCTTTTTCTTGTGTGGGATAGAAAGTTGATTTTGGTTTGAAACCTGAATGGATGAATTAATTTCCCTTATTTAAATTATTTTCTATTGGTTTTTTTAATAAAATATTATTTAATGGTTAATTTTCTAACAAATTGATTAATATTAATTAGGGTCTCAAATGTATTCATTCCACAAGAGGGTGCAAATGATAATCCTTTACTCAGGATCTCTTGTTCTTTTTCATTTAGATTTCTTTTACTGATATTAAAAATACCTCCTGTGTAAATTTTGACTATCTTGTCTTTGTTGTGGCTTTTTTTGGTTCTTCCTCCTCTTGTGCCTCTGTTGGTCTTTTCCTTTTGGGGGTTTCGTACCAGCCTCTCTGATCTTGGAACAACTCTTCTCTGGGTCTTACTTTTTTGGGGGAGTGCTGCTCTCAAAAATCCTAGTTTCATGAGTGGAATTGTATTCATTATCTTCTACTTCTCTCAGGAGTTCAAATCTATTATTGTGAGGAATTTCCCACTCTCTATTATTATTTGCTCTTTCATATGTGTTGTTACTATAATTTGATGTACTGGGGTATGTTTGTCTCCTCCAATTTTGGTGGTCAAAATTTCTGTCTTTGTTATAGTCTCTATATGTTAATCTCTCTGATCTCCCATTATATGCTGCAGGGGTTCTATAATTTCTTATATTGACTAGACTGTTTATATCCTCCTTGATATTCATCTCTCCTATTGTATCTATTTCTGTCATTCGTTCTCCAATTATACTGGTTGGATGCATGTTGATTTGTGTTGTATGTCTCATAGTTATTCTTTCTATAATCTATTCTCATTTAGTCAGAAGTATTTATTCTATACCTGGAGTGATCATCCTCAGGACGTGTGTCATTTCTAATTGTTTTCTTTTCTCTCCCAAATATATGATTTATTGGGTTGGGTGAATTAGATTTTGTATTAGATCCTTTTAATGTATTTTCATTAGTGTTAACTTCTTCCACTTTTTTTTATTTTTCCAATAGACCATAATCTTCTTGATCCCTATCATATTTTTTCCATTTATTCATGATAATCATCACTTTAAATTTCATTAAATTGTTTCCTATTTCTTTTTGTTGGGAAATACATTCTACGTCCTTCTCATAAGGTTTTAATATTTCTCTGTATGTATCAATTTTTTTATTTAGTTCATTCAATGATAAATCCCTGGCTTTAATGATTACTCCCATTAAATCTATGGATACTTTTTCTAAAATGCCAAACCATTCTTCAGTTAGGTCATTATTTAATTCGAAATTACAATTATTTTTAAGTCTAAGACCTCTAGGGACTATTTTATTATCTATATATTTCTGTATGAATAACACTTCATTTTTATGTTTAATCTCTTTTTCTAAGATTTTTTTCTAATTCAGAGAAAATTGATGCACTATCTAGGTTCTCTGGGTAGTTTTCTTCTATTTGTGTTTTTGATAAATCTTTTGGAAGTGTTTGTCTGATATTGAATATTTGCATAATAGTTGTAGACTATTTGAGAGGAGTTTCAATCAAGAGAAAGAAAAGGGTAGTTAAATAGATCTACAAACTAATTCGAAGCTGCTACACCCAAAAGGAACACTATACTCCTCAAGGAATAGTGTGTGCTTAAAAAACAGGAAAAAGGGGGAGGGTGGCTGTGATACTGTTGTATAATGTGTCACTAAATATATCACTAAATATGAAATCTATGTGATGAGATAGTAATCTGAATACATCACATTGAATGCTTATTAAAAATAATAACAAAAAATTGATATATGAGATAAATTATATAATATAAATGTATTATGCTAAGTACATATATTAGATAAGACACCGGTGTCCCCACATAAAATGTTAAAAGGATAAAAATTGAATCCAATATTTGGATAAAAGTAACAATAACACGATATATGTAACAGTAATGTGTCAATAATGTATCCTAGTGGGAAAACGTACTGATCATATCAGTGGAAATGAACCTAAATTAAAACAGTTAAATTTTGTCTCAGAAAATGATACAATATCTAATCATATAATATAATGTCTACCTTAAAGGGACAGTCTACACCAGAATTTTTATTGTTTTAAAAGATAGATAATCCCTTTATTATCCATTCCCCAGTTTTGCATAACCAACACAGTTATATTAATATACTTTTAACCTCTGTGATTATCTTGTATCTAAGCCTCTGCAAACTGCCCCTTTATTTCAGTTCTTTTGACAGACTTGCAGTTTAGCCAATCAGTGCCTGCTCCCAGATAACTTCACGTGCACGAGCACATTGTTATCTATATGAAATACATGAACTAACACCCTCTAGTGGTAAAAAACTGTTAAAATGCATTCTGAAAAGAGGTGGCCTTCAAGCTCTAAGAAATTAGCATATGAACCTCCTAGGTTAAGCTTTCAACTAAAAATACCAAGAGAACAAAGCAAAATTGGTGATAAAAGTAAATTGGAAAATTGTTTAAAATTACATGCTCTATCTGAATCATGAAAGTTTATTTTGGCCTAGACTGTCCCTTTAATACTGCACATATAAGCTATAAATAACAGAAGCGTGGGGATAAGATTGCTTATATCATATGTGAATCAAAAGTTCAACAGGTTATAAACTGTGTTTTCATTGTTCCTAAGTTACAACAAATCTGCTGACAACTATTTGTGGACATTGGTTTATCTAACTAATCAGCTAACACAAATGCTTTATTGAAAATCTTATCCTCACGCTTCTGTTATTTATAGCATATGTGTGCAGTATTAAGGTAGACATTCTATTATATGATTAGATATTGTATCATTTTCTGAGACAAAATTTAACTGTTTTAATTTAGGTTCATTTCCACTGATATGATCAGTACGTTTTCCCACTAGGATACATTATTGACACATTACTGTTACATATATCGTGTTATTGTTACTTTTATCCAAATATTGGATTCGATTTTTATCCTTTTAACATTTCATGTGAGGACACCGGTGTCTTATCTAATATATGTACTTAGCATAATACATTTGTATTTTATATCATATATCAATTTTTTGTCATTATTTTTAATAAGCATTCAATGTGATATATTCAGATTACTATCCCATCACATAGATTTCAGTTGTAGATATTTAGTGACACATTATACAACAGTATCCCGACATCTATACACTTTTACAATTTCTAGCGCCACACTCCCCATTTTTATCCTGTTTTTTAATCACACACTCTTCCTTGAGGAGTATAGTGTTCCTTTTAGGTGTAGCAGCTTCAAATTAGTTTGTCGATCTATTTAACTACCCTATTCTTTCTCATGTATCTGCCTATTCCTGCCTGTGTGTGCATGTATCTGCCTATCCCTGCCTGTGTGTGCATGTATCTGCCTACCCCTGCATGTGTGTGCATGTATCTGCCTACCCCTGCCTGTGTGTGCATGTATCCGCCTATTCCTGCCTGTGTGTGCATTTATCTGCATATTCCTGCCTGTGTGTGCATGTATCTGCCTATCCCTGCCTGTGTGTGCATGTATCTGCCTACCCCTGCATGTGTGTGCATGTATCTGCCTACCCCTGCATGTGTGTGCATGTATCTGCCTATCCCTGCCTGTGTGTGCATGTATCTGCCTACCCCTGCATGTGTGTGCATGTATCTGCCTATCCCTGCCTGTGTGTGCATGTATCTGCCTACCCCTGCCTGTGTGTGCATGTATCTGCCTATTCCTGCCTGTGTGTGCATGTATCTGCCTATTCCTGCCTGTGTGTGCATGTATCTGCCTATTACTGCCTGTGTGTCAATGTATCTGTCTATTACTGCCTGTGTGTGCATGTCTCTGTCTATTACTGCCTGTGTGTGTGCGTATGCCTATTCCTGCCTGAGTGTGCATGTATCTGCCTATTCCTGCCTGTGTGTGCATGTATCTGCCTATCCCTGCCCGTATGTGCATGTATCTGCCTATCCCTGCCTGTGTGTGCATGTATCTGTCTATTACTGCCCGTGTGTGTGCATGTATCTGCTTATTACTGCCTGTGTGTGCATATCTCTGTCTATTACTGCCTGTTTGTGTGCGTATACCTATTACTGCCTGTGTGTGCGTATGCCTATTACTTCCTGAGTGTGCATGTATCTGCCTATTCCTGCCTGTGTGTGTGCATGTATCTGCTTATTACTGCCTGTGTGTGCATGTATCTGTCTATTACTGCCTGTGTGTGTGCATGTATCTGCTTATTACTGCCTGTGTGTGCATGTATCTGTCTATTACTGCCTGTGTGTGTGCATGTATCTGCTTATTACTGCCTGTGTGTGCATGTCTCTGTCTATTACTGCCTGTGTGTGTGCATGTACTTATTACTGCCTGTGTGTGCGTATGCCTATTACTGCCTGTGTGTGCATGTATCTGCCTATTCCTGCCTGTGTGTGTGCATGTATCTGCTTATTACTGCCTGTGTGTGCATGTATCTGTCTATTACTGCCTGTGTGTGTGCATGTATCTGCTTATTACTGCCTGTGTGTGCATATCTCTGTCTATTACTGCCTGTGTGTGTGCATGTATCTGCTTATTACTGCCTGTGTGTGCATGTATCTGTCTATTACTGCCTGTGTGTGTGCATGTATCTGCTTATTACTGCCTGTGTGTGCATATCTCTGTCTATTACTGCCTGTGTGTGTGCATGTACCTATTACTGCCTGTGTGTGCGTATGCCTATTACTGCCTGTGTGTGCATGTATCTGCCTATTCCTGCCTGTGTGTGCGTATGCCTATTACTGCCTGAGTGTGCATGGCTCTCTCTGTTACTGCCTGAGCGTGCATGTCTCTGTCTATTACTGCCTGTGTGTGCATGTCTGTCTATTGCTACCTGTGTGTGCATGTCTCTGTCTATTACTGCCTGTGTGTGTGCATGTCTCTGTCTATTACTGTCTGTGTGTGCATATCTCTGTCTATTACTGCCTGTGAGCGCATGTCGCTGTCTATTACTGTCTGTGTATGCATGTATCTGCCTATTACTGCCTGTGTGTGCGTATGCCTATTACTGCCTGAGTGTGCATGGCTCTCTCTGTTACTGCCTGAGTGTGCATGTCTCTGTCTATTACTGCCTGTGTGTGTGCATGTCTCTGTCTATTACTGTCTGTGTGTGCATATCTCTGCCTATCCCTGCCTGTGTGTGCATGTATCTGCTTATGAATGCCTGTGTGTGCATGTATCTGCTTATTACTGCCTGTGTGTGCATGTATTTGCCTATTCCTGCCTGTGTGTGCATGTATCTGCCTATCCCTGCCTGTGTGTGCATGTATCTGCTTATTCCTGCCTGTGTGTGCATGTATCTGCTTATCAATGCCTGTGTGTGTGCATGTATCTGCCTATTTCTGCCTGTGTGCATATATCTGCCTATTCCTGCCTGTGTGTGCATGTATCTGCCTACCCCTGCCTGTGTGTGCATGTCTCTGCCTACCCCTGCCTGTGTGTGCATGTATCTGCCTATTCCTGCCTGTGTGTGCATGTATCTGCCTATTCCTGCCTGTGTGTGCATGTATCTGCCTATTCCTGCCTGTGTGTGCATGTATCTGCCTATCCCTGCCTGTGTGTGCATGTATCTGCCTATTACTGCCTGTGTGTCAATGTATCTGTCTATTACTGCCTGTGTGTGCATGTCTCTGTCTATTACTGCCTGTGTGTGTGCGTATGCCTATTCCTGCCTGAGTGTGCATGTATCTGCCTATTCCTGCCTGTGTGTGCATGTATCTGCCTATCCCTGCCCGTATGTGCATGTATCTGCCTATCCCTGCCTGTGTGTGCATGTATCTGTCTATTACTGCCTGTGTGTGTGCATGTATCTGCTTATTGCTGCCTGTGTGTGCATATCTCTGTCTATTACTGCCTGTTTGTGTGCGTATACCTATTACTGCCTGTGTGTGCGTATGCCTATTACTTCCTGAGTGTGCATGTATCTGCCTATTCCTGCCTGTGTGTGTGCATGTATCTGCTTATTACTGCCTGTGTGTGCATGTATCTGTCTATTACTGCCTGTGTGTGTGCATGTATCTGCTTATTACTGCCTGTGTGTGCATGTATCTGTCTATTACTGCCTGTGTGTGTGCATGTATCTGCTTATTACTGCCTGTGTGTGCATGTCTCTGTCTATTACTGCCTGTGTGTGTGCATGTACTTATTACTGCCTGTGTGTGCGTATGCCTATTACTGCCTGTGTGTGCATGTATCTGCCTATTCCTGCCTGTGTGTGTGCATGTATCTGCTTATTACTGCCTGTGTGTGCATATCTCTGTCTATTACTGCCTGTGTGTGTGCATGTATCTGCTTATTACTGCCTGTGTGTGCATGTATCTGTCTATTACTGCCTGTGTGTGTGCATGTATCTGCTTATTACTGCCTGTGTGTGCATATCTCTGTCTATTACTGCCTGTGTGTGTGCATGTACCTATTACTGCCTGTGTGTGCGTATGCCTATTACTGCCTGTGTGTGCATGTATCTGCCTATTCCTGCCTGTGTGTGCGTATGCCTATTACTGCCTGAGTGTGCATGGCTCTCTCTGTTACTGCCTGAGCGTGCATGTCTCTGTCTATTACTGCCTGTGTGTGCATGTCTGTCTATTGCTACCTGTGTGTGCATGTCTCTGTCTATTACTGCCTGTGTGTGTGCATGTCTCTGTCTATTACTGTCTGTGTGTGCATATCTCTGTCTATTACTGCCTGTGAGCGCATGTCGCTGTCTATTACTGTCTGTGTATGCATGTATCTGCCTATTACTGCCTGTGTGTGCATGTATCTGCCTATTCCTGCCTGTGTGTGCGTATGCCTATTACTGCCTGAGTGTGCATGGCTCTCTCTGTTACTGCCTGAGTGTGCATGTCTCTGTCTATTACTGCCTGTGTGTGTGCATGTCTCTGTCTATTACTGTCTGTGTGTGCATATCTCTGCCTATTCCTGCCTGTGTGTGCATGTATCTGCTTATGAATGCCTGTGTGTGCATGTATCTGCTTATTCCTGCCTGTGTGTGCATGTATCTGCTTATCAATGCCTGTGTGTGTGCATGTATCTGCCTATTTCTGCCTGTGTGCATATATCTGCCTATTCCTGCCTGTGTGTGCATGTATCTGCCTACCCCTGCCTGTGTGTGCATGTCTCTGCCTACCCCTGCCTGTGTGTGCATGTATCTGCCTATTCCTGCCTGTGTGTGCATGTATCTGCCTATTCCTGCCTGTGTGTGCATGTATCTGCCTATTCCTGCCTGTGTGTGCATGTATCTGCCTATCCCTGCCTGTGTGTGCATGTATCTGCCTATTACTGCCTGTGTGTCAATGTATCTGTCTATTACTGCCTGTGTGTGCATGTATCTGCCTACCCCTGCCTGTGTGTGCATGTATCTGCCTATTCCTGCCTGTGTGTGCATGTATCTGCCTACCCCTGCCTGTGTGTGCATGTATCTGCTTATTCCTGCCTGTGTGTGCATGTATCTGCCTACCCCTGCCTGTGTGTGCATGTATCTGCTTATTCCTGCCTGTGTGTGCATGTATCTGCTTATTCCTGCCTGTGTGTGCATGTCTCTGTCTATTACTGCCTGTGTGTGCATGTATCTGCTTATTAATGCCTGTGTGTGCATGTATCTGCTTATTACTGCCTGTGTGTGCATGTATCTGCCTATTCCTGCCTGTGTGTGCATGTATCTGCTTATTCCTGCCTGTGTGTGCATGTATCTGCTTATTAATGCCTGTGTGTGCATGTCTCTGTCTATTACTGCCTGTATGTGCATATATCTGCTTATTACTGCCTGTGTGTGCATGTATCTGCTTATTAATGCCTGTGTGTGCATGTATCTGCTTATTAATGCCTGTGTGTGCATGTATCTACTTATTACTGCCTGTGTGTGCATGTATCTGCCTATTTCTGACTGTGTGTGCATATATCTGCCTATTCCTGCCTGTGTGTGCATGTATCTGCCTACCCCTGCCTGTGTGTGCATGTATCTGCCTACCCCTGCCTGTGTGTGCATGTATCTGCTTATTCCTGCCTGTGTGTGCATGTATCTGCTTATTCCTGCCTGTGTGTGCATGTCTCTGTCTATTACTGCCTGTGTGTGCATGTATCTGCTTATTAATGCCTGTGTGTGCATGTATCTGCTTATTACTGCCTGTGTGTGCATGTATCTGCCTATTCCTGCCTGTGTGTGCATGTATCTGCCTATTCCTGCCTGTGTGTGCATGTATCTGTCTATTCCTGCCTGTGTGTGCGTATGCCTATTACTGCCTGAGTGTGCATGTATCTGCCTATTCCTGCCTGTGTGTGCGTATGCCTATTACTGCCTGAGTGTGCATGGCTCTGTCTGTTACTGCCTGAGTGTGCATGGCTCTGTCTGTTACTGCCTGAGTGTGCATGGCTCTGTCTGTTACTGCCTGAGTGTGCATGTCTCTGTCTATTACTGCCTGTGTGTGCATGTCTGTCTATTGCTACCTGTGTGTGCATGTCTCTGTCTATTACTGCCTGTGTGTGTGCATGTCTCTGTCTATTACTGCCTGTGTGTGTGCATGTCTCTGTCTATTACTGTCTTTGTGTGCATATCTCTGTCTATTACTGCCTGTGAGCGCATGCCACTGTCTATTACTGTCTGTGTGTGCATGTATCTGTCTATTACTGCCTGTGTGTGCATGTATCTGCCTATTCCTGCCTGTGTGTGCATGTATCTGCTTATGAATGCCTGTGTGTGCATGTATCTGCTTATTACTGCCTGTGTGTGCATGTATCTGCTTATTACTGCCTGTGTGTGCATGTATCTGCCTATTCCTGCCTGTGTGTGCATGTATCTGCTTATTCCTGCCTGTGTGTGCATGTATCTGCCTATTCCTGCCTGTGTGTGCATGTATCTGCTTATTACTGCCTGTGTGTGCATGTATCTCCCTATTCCTGCCTGTGTGTGCATGTATCTGCTTATTCCTGCCTGTGTGTGCATGTATCTGCCTATTCCTGCCTGTGTGTGCATGTATCTGCCTACCCCTGCCTGTGTGTGCATGTATCTGCCTACCCCTGCCTGTGTGTGCATGTATCTGCCTATTCCTGCCTGTGTGTGCATGTATCTGCCTATTCCTGCCTGTGTGTGCATGTATCTGCCTACCCCTGCCTGTGTGTGCATGTATCTGCCTACCCCTGCCTGTGTGTGCATGTATCTGCCTATTCCTGCCTGTGTGTGCATGTATCTGCCTATTTCTGCCTGTGTGTGCATGTATCTGCCTATTTCTGCCTGTGTGTGCATATATCTGCCTATTCCTGCCTGAGTGTGCATGTATCTGCTTATTAATGCCTGTGTGTGCATGTCTCTGTCTATTACTGCCTGTGTGTGCATGTATCTGCTTATTAATGCCTGTGTGTGCATGTCTCTGTCTATTACTGCTTGTGTGTGCATGTATCTGCTTATTACTGCCTGTGTGTGCATGTATCTGCCTATTTCTGCCTGTGTGTGCATGTATCTGCATGTATCTGCCTATTCCTGCCTGTGTGTGCATATATCTGCCTATTCCTGCCTGTGTGTGCATGTATCTGCCTACCCCTGCCTGTGTGTGCATGTATCTGCCTATTAATGCCTGTGTGTGCATGTATCTGCTTATTAATGCCTGTGTGTGCATGTATCTGCTTATTAATGCCTGTGTGTGCATGTATCTGCATATTCCTGCCTGTGTGTGCATGTATCTGCTTATTAATGCCTGTGTGTGAATGTATCTGCCTATTACTGCCTGAGTGTGCATGTATCTGCTTATTACTGCCTGTGTGTGCATGTATCTGCTTATTAATGCCTGTGTGTGCATGTATCTACCTGTGTATGCATGCATCTGCTTATTACTGCCTGTGTGTGCATGTATCTGCTTATTAATGCCTGTGTGTGCATGTATCTGCTTATTACTGCCTGTGTGTGCATGTATCTGCTTATTAATGCCTGTGTGTGCATGTATCTGCTTATTAATGCCTGTGTGTGCATGTATCTGCTTATTAATGCCTGTGTGTGCATGTATCTGCCTATTACTGCCTATGTATGTGTGTATGCCTATCTATCCCTGCCTGTGTGTGCATGTATCTGCCTATTCCTGCCTGTGTGTGTATGCCTATCTATTTCTGCCTGTGTGCGCATGTATCTGCCTATTACTGCCTGTGTATGTGTGTATGCCTATCTATCTCTGCCTGTGTGTGCATGTATCTGCCTATTCCTGCCTGTGTGTGCATGTCTCTGTCTATTACTGCCTTTGTGTGCATGTCTCTGTCTATTACTGCCTGAGTGTGTGTATGCCGATCTATCCCTACCTGTGTGTGCACATATCTGCTTATTACTGCCTGTGTATGTATGCCTATCTATCCCTGTCTGTGTGTGCATGTATCTGCCTATCTATCCCTACCTGTGTGTGCATGTATCTGCCTAGTACTGCATGTGTGTGCATGTATCTGCCTAGCTATTCCTGCCTGTGTGTGCATGTATCTGCCTATTATTGTCTGTGTGTGCATGTCTCTGTCTATTACTACCTGTGTGTGTATGTCTCTGTCTATTACTGCCTGTGTGTGCATGTATCTGCTTATTATTGTCTGTGTTTGCATGTATCTGCCTATTATTGTCTGTGTGTGCATATCTCTGTCTGTTACTGCCTGTGTGTGCATGTCTCTGTTTGTTACTGCCTGTGTGTGCACGTCTGTCTAATACTGCCTGTGAATGTATGTCTTGGTCTATTACTGCCTGTGAGTGCATGTTTCTGTCTATTACTGTCTGTGAGTTCATGTCTCTGTCTATTACTGCCTGTGTGTGAATTTTTCTGTCTATTACTGTCTGTGAGTGCATGTCTCTGTTTATTACTGTCTGTGTGTGCATGTCTTTGTCTATTACTGTCTGTGAGTGCATGTCTCTGTCTATTACTGCCTGTGTGTGAATTTTTCTGTCTATTACTGTCTGTGAGTGCATGTCTCTGTTTATTACTGTCTGTGTGTGCATGTCTTTGTCTATTACTGTCTGTGAGTGCATGTCTCTGTCTATTACTGCCTGTGTGTGAATTTTTCTGTCTATTACTGTCTGTGAGTGCATGTCTCTGTTTATTACTGTCTGTGTGTGCATGTCTTTGTCTATTACTGTCTGTGTGTGCATGTCTTTGTCTATTACTGTCTGTGAGTGCATGTCTCTGTCTATTACTGCCTGTGTGTGAATTTTTCTGTCTATTACTGCCTGTGTGTGCATGTATCTGCCTATTCCTGCCTGTGTGTGCATGTATCTGCTTATTTCTGCCTGTGTGTGCATGTATCTGCTTATTAATGCCTGTGTGTGCATGTATCTGCTTATTAATGTCTGTGTGTGCATGTATCTGCCTATTCCTGCCTGTGTGTGCATGTATCTGCCTATTCCTGCCTGTGTGTGCATGTATCTGCTTATTACTACCTATGTGTGTGCATGTATCTGCCTATTCCTGCCTGTGTGTGCATGTATCTGCTTATTAATGCCTGTGTGTGCATGTATCTGCCTATTCCTGCCTGTGTGTGCATGTATCTGCTTATTAATGCCTTTGTGTGCATGTATCTGCCTATTCCTGCCTGTGTGTGCATATATCTGCCTATTCCTGCCTGTGTGTGCATATATCTGCCTATTAATGCCTGTGTGTGCATGTATCTGCTTATTAATGCCTGTGTGTGCACGTATCTGCTTATTAATGCCTGTGTGTGCATGTATCTGCATATTCCTGCCTGTGTGTGCATTTATCTGCTTATTAATGCCTGTGTGTGAATGTATCTGCCTATTACTGCATGTGTGTGCATGTATCTGCTTATTACTGCCTATGTGTGCATTTATCTGCATATTCCTGCCTGTGTGTGCATATATCTGCTTATTAATGCCTGTGTGTGCATGTCTCTGTCTATTACTGCCTTTGTGTGCATGTCTCTGTCTATTACTGCCTGTGTGTGCACGTATCTGCTTATTAATGCCTGTGTGTGCATGTATCTGCATATTCCTGCCTGTGTGTGCATTTATCTGCTTATTAATGCCTGTGTGTGAATGTATCTGCCTATTCCTGCCTGTGTGTGCATGTCTCTGTCTATTACTGCCTTTGTGTGCATGTCTCTGTCTATTACTGCCTGTGTGTGCACGTATCTGCTTATTAATGCCTGTGTGTGCATGTATCTGCATATTCCTGCCTGTGTGTGCATTTATCTGCTTATTAATGCCTGTGTGTGAATGTATCTGCCTATTACTGCATGTGTGTGCATGTATCTGCTTATTACTGCCTATGTGTGCATTTATCTGCATATTCCTGCCTGTGTGTGCATGTATCTGCTTATTAATGCCTGTGTGTGCATGTATCTGCCTGTGTATGCATGCATCTGCTTATTACTGCCTGTGTGTGCATGTATCTGCTTATTAATGCCTGTGTGTGCATGTATCTGCTTATTACTGCCTGTGTGTGCATGTATCTGCTTATTAATGCCTGTATGTGCATGTATCTGCTTATTAATGCCTGTGTGTGCATGTATCTGCCTATTACTGCCTGTGTATGTGTGTATGCCTATCTATCTCTGCCTGTGTGTGCATGTATCTGCCTATTCCTGCCTGTGTGTGCATGTCTCTGTCTATTACTGCCTTTGTGTGCATGTCTCTGTCTATTACTGCCTGAGTGTGTGTATGCCGATCTATCCCTACCTATGTGTGCACATATCTGCTTATTACTGTCTGTGTGTGTATGCCTATCTATCCCTGTCTGTGTGTGCATGTATCTGCCTATCTATCCCTACCTGTGTGTGCATGCATCTGCCTAGTACTGCATGTGTGTGCATGTATCTGCCTAGCTATCCCTGCCTGTGTGTGCATGTATCTGCCTATTATTGTCTGTGTGTGCATGTCTCTGTCTATTACTACCTGTGTGTGCATGTCTCTGTCTATTACTGCCTGTGTGTGCATGTATCTGCTTATTATTGTCTGTGTTTGCATGTATCTGCCTATTATTGTCTGTGTGTGCATATCTCTGTCTATTACTGCCTGTGTGTGCATGTCTCTGTCTGTTACTGCCTGTGTGTGCATGTCTCTGTTTGTTACTGCCTGTGTGCGCACGTCTGTCTAATACTGCCTGTGAATGTATGTCTTGGTCTATTACTGCCTGTGAGTGCATGTTTCTGTCTATTACTGTCTGTGAGTTCATGTCTCTGTCTATTACTGCCTGTGTGTGAATTTTTCTGTCTATTACTGTCTGTGAGTGCATGTCTCTGTTTATTACTGTCTGTGTGTGCATGTCTTTGTCTATTACTGTCTGTGTGTGCATGTCTTTGTCTATTACTGTCTGTGAGTGCATGTCTCTGTCTATTACTGCCTGTGTGTGAATTTTTCTGTCTATTACTGCCTGTGTGTGCATGTATCTGCCTATTCCTGCCTGTGTGTGCATGTATCTGCTTATTACTGCCTGTGTGTGCATGTATCTGCCTATTCCTGCCTGTGTGTGCATGTATCTGCTTATTACTGCCTGTGTGTGCATGTATCTGCCTATTCCTGCCTGTGTGTGCATGTATCTGCTTATTAATGCCTGTGTGTGTATGTATCTGCCTATTCCTGCCTGTGTGTGCATGTATCTGCTTATTAATGCCTGTGTGTGCATGTATCTGCCTATTCCTGCCTGTGTGTGCATATATCTGCCTATTCCTGCCTGTGTGTGCATGTATCTGCCTACCCCTGCCTGTGTGTGCATGTATCTGCCTATTAATGCATGTGTGTGCATGTATCTGCTTATTAATGCCTGTGTGTGCATGTATCTGCTTATTAATGCCTGTGTGTGCATGTATCTGCATATTCCTGCCTGTGTGTGCATGTATCTGCTTATTAATGCCTGTGTGTGAATGTATCTGCCTATTACTGCCTGTGTGTGCATGTATCTGCTTATTACTGCCTATGTGTGCATTTATCTGCATATTCCTGCCTGTGTGTGCATGTATCTGCTTATTAATGCCTGTGTGTGCATGTATCTGCCTGTGTATGCATGCATCTGCTTATTACTGCCTGTGTGTGCATGTATCTGCTTATTAATGCCTGTGTGTTCATGTATCTGCTTATTACTGCCTGTGTGTGCATGTATCTGCTTATTAATGCCTGTGTGTGCATGTATCTGCTTATTAATGCCTGTGTGTGCATGTATCTGCTTATTAATGCCTATGTGTGCATGTATCTGCCTATTACTGCCTATGTATGTGTGTATGCCTATCTATCCCTGCCTGTGTGTGCATGTATCTGCCTATTCCTGCCTGTGTGTGTATGCCTATCTATCTCTGCCTGTGTGTGCATGTATCTGCCTATTCCTGCCTGTGTGTGCATGTCTCTGTTTATTACTGCCTTTGTGTGCATGTCTCTGTCTATTACTGCCTGAGTGTGTGTATGCCGATCTATCCCTACCTGTGTGTGCACATATCTGCTTATTACTGCCTGTGTATGTATGCCTATCTATCCCTGTCTGTGTGTGCATGTATCTGCCTATTACTGCCTATGTGTGCATGTATCTGCCTATCTATCCCTACCTGTGTGTGCATGTATCTGCCTAGTACTGCATGTGTGTGCATGTATCTGCCTAGCTATCCCTGCCTGTGTGTGCATGTATCTGCCTATTATTGTCTGTGTGTGCATGTCTCTGTCTATTAGTACCTGTGTGTGCATGTCTCTGTCTATTACTGCCTGTGTGTGCATGTATCTGCTTATTATTGTCTGTGTTTGCATGTATCTGCCTATTATTGTCTGTGTGTGCATATCTCTGTCTATTATTGCCTGTGTGTGCATGTCTCTGTTTGTTACTGCCTGTGTGTGCACGTCTGTCTAATACTGCCTGTGAATGTATGTCTTGGTCTATTACTGCCTGTGAGTGCATGTGTCTGTCTATTACTGTCTGTGAGTTCATGTCTCTCTCTATTACTGCCTGTGTGTGAATTTTTCTGTCTATTACTGCCTGTGTGTGAATTTTTCTGTCTATTACTGTCTGTGAGTGCATATCTCTGTCTATTACTGTCTGTGAGCGCATGTCTTTGTCTATTACTGTCTGTGAGTGCATATCTCTGTCTATTACTGTCTGTGAGTGCATGTCTTTGTCTATTACTGTCTGTGAGTGCATATCTCTGTCTATTACTGTCTGTGTGTGCATGTCTTTGTCTATTACTGCCTGTGTGTATAGTATATTTGAAAAATAAACAGCTATTACAGTTCTTTATCAAATTATTAATGTGCAAAAATCTCATAGGGGTCCATTTATCAAGCTCCGTATGGAGCTTGGGGGCTTGTGTTTCTGGTGAGTCTTCAGACTCGCCAGAAACACCAGTTATGAAGCAGCGGTCCAAAGACCGCTGCTCCATAACTTGTCCACCTGCTCTGAGCAGACGGACAGACATTGCCGCAATTCAACCCGATCGAGTACGATCAGGTTGATTGACACCTCCCTGCTGGTCGCGAATCTGTAGGGGGCGGCGTTGCACCAGCAGCTCACAAAAGCTGCTGGTGCAATGCTGAATACAGAGAGCGTATTGCTCTCCGCATTAAGTGAGGACCTGATCCGCACAGTTGGATCAGGTCCGACAGACCTTTGTTAAATAGGGGCCATAGACTTTAATAGTGAATTTTGTAAAAGAAAATGTTATAACTTTTCTAAATAATTGTAATAGACCCCTAAATATGTTACAAATACACCCAGTGACATATTGCAATCCTTTAGAAAATCTTACCTGATGACTTTTTTTTGCAAAGTTCAACTTTAAAGTCTATTGGAAGTTTTGTAGATACATTTTGGATAAGAATTTAAAGGGATTGATATGCATTAAACAAATAAATATGCATAGCTATAAGAAAAGTATAAATATAATGGCAATTAGTAAAAGATATAAAGATATTTTTAGATAATATCAATATATTTGGAAAAAACATTGTAGTAGAAAAAGGACATATTTAAAGGGATAGAAAAGTCAAAATTAAACTTTCAGAATTCAGGATACACTATAGAATTTTAAGACAATTATATTATTCTTGTTCTTTTGGTATGCATTGTTGAAAAGCATATGTACATATCCTTAGCAGCAGCAATGCACTACTAGGAGCTAACTGGTGGTTGGCCGCAACACACATTTGTCTCTTGTCATTTGCTCACCAGATGTGTTCAGCTAGGTTCCAGTAGTGCACTGCTGCTTTGGAGCTGACCTCTAAATGACAGAGTGACATGCAAGGTCTAGGAGGGGGACTTTAGAATCTGTGAGGGGGGCGCATTTTGGAATTTTGCCCTGGGAGCCACATTCTTCAGGCTCGCCGGAAACAGAAGTTATGAAGCACCGGTCTAAAGACCGCTGCTCAATAACTTGTCCGCCTTCTCTGAGGCGGCGGACAGAAATCAACCCGATCGAATACGATCGGGTTGATTGACCCCCCCCCCCGCTAACATAGTGGTTTAAATACACATAGTTGAAATCCGGTGGTAGCAGAAGTATGTATAGCTCTTTTTTGCAAACTTTGAAGCTCTTGAGAAAGGCGGTGAAAGACCGTTGAAACGTGTTGGGAAAATAAATGCAAGTATTTTAAAAAGAGGAGCTGTTTATTACAATCTGCAATAAACTGGCCGAATACTATCTACTATCTTTTGAGTCCTTTAATTTGTGGGCTATCCTTTTACTGGCGTACTACACTATTGTGAATTTTCCTTTAGTGCCCTTTGAGACACAGACCCCTTGCAGCGTGATTGGATAGTACCGGAAGGAGATAAGGAAAATTTGGTATACACCTGGGTCAAACGCCTCTTATACAAGAATATACAAGTTTGATGTTTATTGGGGAGAAACTGTGAGATTGCACGCGTACGGTACAAGGGGAGTACCTCTATCATATTATTTGAAGTCTATTTGTTATTTTAGAGTTTCTTATGATTTACATGAAATTTGCCATTTTGTCGTTTTCTGTGCTGTAAACTTGATAGTTTTTAGATTGTAACCAGAACATGAATGGAGGTTACTAGGGGTCTGACTTTGGCATCTTCAGTTAATGAGACGTTGATAACAATGTGTTATGTTTCCCAGAATTCTGTTCTTCTGTATTAGTCACAGTAGTGTGTTTTCAGATTACTATAGCAAGATTCAGTCTCTCAGTAAAGTGTACATTAGCAAATGTACTTTTTTGGAAAGCAGAGAGTTTTTTTTTGTTTGTCCTGAATATACCTTGAGTGGCAGAGGGTCCTGGTATGGCTGTTACTCCTGTAGATAATGTTAAAGTAAAATAACCATGTATTACTCGGCTGCAGACTGTAGGACTCCTCTGGTACAGAATCAGCTGTATTTTGTTTGTTCTGCTTCTGTTACAAATCTTTCCCAGTGAGCTTCAGGTTTCTTATTGTGTAGCTTGTACCATTACTGCTTCTGTTATTTCTTTATAATAGTACAGAGTTCATAAATGGTAGATTAAAGCATTGGATTAACCTTTATACATTTTATTATCCTTTATTATACACCTTAGACTGAGAACCTCCCACAATGCTTTGAAACATCCCTAGCACATAAAGGGACATTTAAAAAATAATTTTATATATATATATATATAATGTTAAAAATAACCTGCAAAGTGTTTTTCAGTATTTAAAGGGACATGAAACACACATTTTTTTCTTTCATGATTTAGACAGAACATACAATTTTAAACAATTTTACATTTTACTTCTATTATTTAATTTGCTTCCTTCTCTTGTTATCCTTTGCTGCTGATTGGTGGCTGCATATATATATACTGATGATCATTGGCTCACCCATGTGTTCAGTTAGAAACCAGTAGTGCATTGCTGCTCCTTCAACAAATGATACTAAAAGAATGAATGGGTTTCATGTCCCTTTAGGAAGCTGTTTCATCTGGAAGTATCTTTCAAAATAACAAGCAGCCCATATTAAAGGGACAGTACACACCAACTGTCATATAACTGCATGTAATAGACATTACTATAAAGAAGAAGATGCACAGATACTGATATAAATATCCAGTATAAAATGGTTTGAAAACGTATTTAGAAGCACCCAGTTTAGCTCTGTTGAAAATGTAGCTGGAACACCCACTGAAAGTGGCAAATAAGCCCCTCCCCCTTCCTCTGCATATGAAAAGACCCTTTACACAAACAGGAGCAAGCTGGAGAAGGTAGACATCTGTATTTTTCCAAAACTTTGGGGCTTGGTTAGGAGTCTGAAAATCATAGCAATGCTATTTAAAAATAAGCACAACTATACATTAAAAAAACAACAACCTGTATGGGATATATAAATAGATCCTCTACAAAACATTTATGCAAAGAAAACATTTAGTGTATAATGTCCCTTTAAATCCTCTCACCCCCAACTTCACTAACAAAGAAATCCCTGCAGCTGCAGAGACTTCCTTGTTTGTTGTGACTCAGGGGCATATTTATCAAGCTCTGTACGGAGTTTGATGCCCTGTGTTTGTGGCGAGCCTTTAGGCTCGCCGGAAACACAAGTTATGAAGCAGTGGTCTAAAGACTGTTGCTCCATAACCTGTCCACCTGCCCTGAGGTGGCGGACATGATCCGCAATATCGGATCATGTCTGCTCGCACAATGATAATTCAGCCCCAAAGTGACATCACAGGGAGATCACACAGCAGCCAGTCATGGGAAAGGCAACTGCAGTCTCCTTTCCTGACTGAAGTGCTGGGGGTCCCTAGAATCTGGCATGGAAGACATGGGGACATGTGGATGTCTTTGAGCACAGCGCGGATAAACACATCTTCTTTCACATTCTTGGCACTTATATACCAAGCACAGGTATATAGGAAGCACTTTTATATGCCAAGACAGGTATCTAGTCAGTAATCTCATATATATATAGAGGAGAGTTATATAGCCAGTAATCTCATACATAGAGGGCAGTTATATAGCCAGTAATCACATATATAGAGGGCAGTTATATAGCCAGTAATCACACACACATATATATATATATATATATATATATATATATATATAGCAGTTATATAGCCAGTAATCTCATATATATATATATATATATATATATATATATATATATATATATATATATATATATATATATATATATATATAGCAGTTATATAGCCAGTAATCTCATATATAGAGGAGAGTTATAAAGGCAGTAATATCATATATAGAGGACCGATATGTACCCAGTAATCTCATATATAGATGGCAGTTATATAGCCAGTAATCTCATATATAGAGGGTAGTTATATAGCCAGTAATCTCATATATAGAGGGCAGTTATATAGCCATTAATCACATATATAGAGGACAGTTATCTAGCCAGTAATCACATATATAGATAGCAGTTATATAGCCAGTAATCTCATATATAGAGGAGAGTTATAAAGGCAGTAATATCATATATAGAGGACAGATATATAGCCAGTAATCTCATATATAGATGGCAGTTATATAGCCAGTAATCTCATATATAGAGGGTAGTTATATAGCCAGTAATCTCATATATAGAGGACAGTTATATAGCCAGTAATCTCATATATAGAGGGCAGCTATATAGCCAGTAATCACATATATAGAGGACGGTTATATAGCCAGTAATCTCATATATGGATGGCAGCTATATAGCCAGTAATCACATATATAGAGGACAGTTATATAGCCAGTAATCACATATATAGAGGACAGTTATATAGCCAGTAATCTCATATATAGAGGATAGTTATATAGCCAGTAATCTCATGTATATAGAGGACAGTTATATAGCCAGTAATCTCATATATAGAGGACAGTTATATAGCCAGTAACCACATATATAGAGGACAGTTACATAGCCAGTAATCACATATATAGAGGACAGTTATATAGCCAGTAATTTCATATATAGAGGACAGTTATATAGCCAGTAATCACATATATAGAGGACCGTTATATATAGCTAGTAATCACATATATAGAGGACAGTTATATAGTCAGCACTTTCATATATAGAGGACAGTTATATAGCCAGTAATCACATATTTTGAGGACCATTATATAGCTAGTAATCTCATATATAGAGGGCAGCTATATAGTCAGTAATCACATATATAGAGGACAGTTATATAGCCAGTAATCACATATATAGAGGACCATTATATAGCTATCAATCTCATAAATAGAGGGCAGCTATATAGCTAGTAATCTCATATATAGAGGACAGTTATATAGCCAGTAATCACATATGAAGAGGGTAGGTAAAAAATATAGTAAAATTGCATACCAATTCCAATAGCCAGTATTCACAATGGCAAGGACAGGTATATAACCTGCAATCCCATAGGTAGAAGAATGGTATAAAGACAGTAATCTTCAGCAGTGAAAGTGTAAAACAGCACACTTACAATACTGGGGCACAGAATCACAGACTGCCAAGTCTCACCAATGAATCATACAAAAACTCATCCCAGCCTCCAAAATTTAAAAGGACCTTTATTTTCTTATTGCAGAATCCTTAGGAAAAAGCTACAACGTTTCAGGCCTACTATATGTATGACTAAGGGCCTATAGTAAACCCGAAACATTGTAACTTTTTCCTATGGACCCTGCAATAAGAAAATAAAGGTCCTTTTAAATTTTAGAGACTAAAATCAGTTTTTGTATAAAGACAGTAATCTTGAATGGTAAGTACAAGTAAATAGCTGGTAATTTTACATGCCATGGACAGGTATATATCCAGTAAATCCATATTTAGATGATGGTTTTAAAGGGACATTCTACTCCAGAATTGTTTTTGTTTAAAAAGATAGATAATCCCTTTATTACCCATTCCCCAGTTTTGCATAACCAGCACTGTTATAGTGATAAACTTTTTACTTCAGTGATTGTATCTAAGTCTCTGCAGACTGCCTACTTATTTCAGTTCTTTTGACAGATTTGCATTTTAGTGAGCACAGTGTTATCTAGGTGGCACAAATGAACTAGCGCTGTCTAGCTGTGAAAAACTGTCAAAATGCACTGAGATACAAGGCGGCCTTCAAGGGCTTAGGAATTAGCATTTGAGCCTACCTAGGTTTAGCGTTTAATATAGAATACTAAGAGAACAAAGCAAAATTGATCATAAAAGTAAATGGGAAATTTATTTAAAATTGCATGTCCTATCTGAATCATGAAAGTTTAATTTTGACTAGACTGTCCCTTTAACTATATACTTCATGACAATATCTACCATTCAATCCATTAAGATACCCACCGGAGACTGTCTGTGAATACCTACGTATCTCCCAACATGTCTGTCAGAAAATCCACTAAGGATAAACAAAGCAATACTTCATCCTTGAACACCTATTTTAAATCGTCTAAACCATTGAAACCGACTAATCAACCAGATATAAAAGTGGAAGAAGAAGAAATGGATTCAGACTCAGAAACCACAATATCAGACGCAGACAAGACTCCTGTGACTAAAGCGGATCTAAAATCCCTAGTTTCAAAACAATATATCTCTACCAGCTTCGACAAGTTATGGGACAAAATTGACTCCATGCACACGGCAGTCACTGCCAGCCTGACAGAAATCAGATCAGATATAGCTGAACTGGGAGGCAGAATAGATACACTCGAAGAGCACACGGAAGCAATCACTGAGGATATAGCTGGAGTTTCGTAAACTGTATCCTCACATCAACACCTGTTCACAGAGATGCAAGATAAACTAGAGGACCCGGAGAACAGGAGCAGAAGAAGTAATCTAAGATTAAAAGGTATACCGGAGACAGTAGCCGGTAAAGACCTGCCCACCTACCTGCAACAGCTCTTCAGAAGCATAACAGGAAACAAAGGAGATATGGAATTCACCATGGAAATAGCTCACAGGGTCCTGGAAGCTAAACCCAAGGGGGAGGCTCCACCACGCGATGTAATAGTGAAAATGCTACTTTTCCAGGATAAGGAAATGATACTCTCAGCATCCAGAAATACCCCCACCTTCAAATTCCAAGGGTCGGTTATTCAATTTTACCAAGACCTGTCCATTAGGACTTTACAAAGACTGAACTCTCTGTGACCTCTCACGCAATTATTGAGAAAGCAACAGATTCAATACAGGTAGGGGTTCCCTTTTGCTCTTTATATCCTAAAGGACAACCTGACCATAACCATTAAGGAGGCGATTGACATTCTGGATCTGTGTCAAAGATTGGGACTAGAGACACCAAAAATGCCTGATTCGCTGGTTTCAGGATTGCAATTGGAACCTCAAGCACAGCTGAAATCAAGAACTCTACCAAAATGGAAAACAACAGGCAAAAGATGTCCCAAAACAAAATGAAATACAGATTTATGTCCCAGAAATCTTCTAGAGGTGAGGAGATGACAGAAGAAGGCCCAAAGATGTTTGGAGGGCTTAACCATCTCGCACAGAGTATCCTTTTTTGAGATTCTCCACTGAGCTGTACTGGGGAGTTGTTAGCTATAAGACTTTCTACAGTTGTAATGTTTAATGAACGTTTGCATTGTGGGACTCCCTTTTTGGGCTACCAGATCATTGATGATGATATATGCAGGTTCATGGGCAACCCAGAGGTAGGATGGGTGTCTACTGCAGACAACATATGCCTATGGAGGGGGTTTCACCTGTTATTCTTTGTTTCTGATATATAGCACTTGCACATTTATTTGAATACACAGTACCACAACTGACACCACCTATTACTCTGCCGCCCATAAAATCTACACAAGGATTGATTATATTTATGCCAGCCAAGTTTTTCATCCAGTCTTGCTATCCTCTGAGATCCATACCTGTGTGTGGTCCGACCACTCCATAGTATCTTTACTATTAGATGGGGTACAAGATACCAAACGAGAAAAATGGTGGACTTAAGACCCACAATATTTCAAACAACCCTTAGCCCAGGAACATATCCTAAAACATCTTAGAGAATATTGGGACATAAATGTAAACACCACTTCCAACCCCCTCTACACGTGGGCAGCTCATAAAGCATATTTGAGGGGCTTACTAATTCAGGGAAAGGTGGCACATACTAAACAAAAACGACAACAGATATCTGAACTCCATCAGGAGATAGCCAACTTAGAGAAGGTACATAGACTCACACACAATACTGGTACCTTGCAGACTTTACAATCGAAGAGAACAGAGTTAGCTAGTTTATGGACTACATATGCCACTAGAACACTGCATAAATTGAAAGTACAATACTTCATATTTGCTAACAAGCCAGATAGATATTTAGCACACAAAATACAAGAGAGAAATAAAGCCATGGCTATCCCTCTCATCCAACAGGCAGACGGTAATACAATAACCTCTCCTCAAGAGATAGTTGACGAGTTCGCAAGGTACTACGGACAACTTTATGATGGTCACAAGACTGTACATTCACAAACTACTGCACAGGACACCCATGACTTCCTACTGGATGCCCACCTTCCAGTCATCTCTGAGAAAGATAAGGAAATTGTGAATGCCCCCATATCTCCTGTAGAGGTCATAAGGGTCATAAAAGAATTAAAGGTGGGAAAATCGGTGGGTCCGGATGCATTCCCGGGAGACTATTATAAGCTATTTCGTACGACATTGCTGACTCACCTCACAAAATTCTGTAATCACCTCTTAGAAGGCCATGAGATACCGAGGGAGCTACTAGGAGCTAAAATAGTGGTTATTCCTAAAGCAGGGAAAAATCTTAAACTGTGTTCCAGCTATCGCCCTATATCGCTTATCAATCAGGATCTAAAGATCTTTACCAAAATACTGGCCAATCGTTTGAAAACAATACTACCCTCACTTGTCCACCCAGACCAGGTGGTATTTGTGGCGAATAGGGAGGCCCCTGATAATATAAGGAGAATGATAAACATAATAGATCACCTTGGTAGAGAGAAAACGCCTTCTCTGCTCCTATCGTTGGATGCGGAAAAGGCGTTCGATAGGGTAGACTGGAGATATATGATGAAGGTTCTCCAACATATGGGCTTTGATGGTCCCTTTATTAAGGCAATCCAAGTGATCTACTCTAATCCCACAGCACAGGTGGTTTCGGCAGGATATAGCTCTAAACCATTTCCCATATGGAATGGAACCAGACAGGGGTGCCCTCTTTCTCCCCTAATATTCACACTCTGCATAGAACCCCTAGCAGCTAGAATACGTTTGTCCCCAGACATAACCGGTGCAAAAATAGCTAATCATGACTACAAACTGACCCTGTTTGCAGATGATATCTTAGTTACAATCACAAAGCCCTTGATATCTCTCCCGAACTTATATAATATTCTCAATAGATTTTCAAAGATCTCAGGATATAAAATTAATCTTGAGAAGTGTGAGGCACTACCAATAGCTCTACCCCCATATTTTAAGAAAACCATAGAACTTAATTTTGAATTTAAGTGGGTAAAACACTCTCTCAAATACCTGGGGATACAACTGATGGCACAGTTCAATCTATTGTATAAATATAACTACATACCACTCTATAAATCCATAAGACAAGACCTCCAGAAATGGAAGAGATACACCTTTTCTTGGTATGGCCGCCTTTCTGCAGTCAAAGTGAACATTTTCCCATGACTACTTTACTTATTTCGAACTTTGCCCATACCAATCCAAACCCTGGAATTGTCCACACTGCAGAAAGAACTAATAGCTTATGTCAGAGGTAGCAAAAAAGCGAGAATTCCATCAAATACACTGACACATCATAAAACTCTGGGGGAGTGGGCATCCCAACCTTGTTAGATTATTATAAAGCAGCAAGAATATCCCAAACAATGCTGATAGGGAGAAGACAGGGGGATATACTCTGGCCTAAAGTGGAGGCGGAGATAGAGGGTCTGCCACAGATGGATGACATCTTGTGGAGTGATCAAACAGATCGTACACTTACATACAGATCTCCGACATATGCATCTACCAGACAAGTTAAGAAATAGATAACGACACACAACAAAATACTACCTCTACAAACAGTGATGATCCCACTTAGAAAAAATGTACCTAAAGAACTTCATGTTACTATAGACAAATGGGCCAATAAAGGGCTCTACAGAGTAGCAGACGTTCTACTTAACAACAAAATTATGACTTATACTCAGATTCAGGACAAACTGACACCAATAGAGATAAGGTGGTTTCAATATCTACAGCTATCCTCATTCATATGGAAATATATAGGCGACACTAGGATCCACCCCCCCCCCACAGCACTGGAAAAAATGTACTCCTTTGCACCTAGACCTAAACACACGATATCAATCTTATACATAGCTATTCAGGACAACAATGATACCCCAAAGTCATCTCTGATGCTTAAGTGGGAAGAGGACATCAACATCACTTATGACAAACGCACATAGGAGAACATATTTAGCTTGATTAGCAAAGGCCTGATTAGCGCAGATCTACGTGAAAATTCCCTTAAAACAGCATTTCGCTGGTATCTTACACCAGTCATAACCTCCCACATGTCATTAGCCAAATCAAGCCTATGTTACAGGGGATGTGGAAATGTAGGTACCTTTAAGCATATGTGGTGGGAGTGTGAGGGGGTCAAACAGATCTGGCATTCCCTCTCAATACTACTTAGCACGATACTAGATGAGGAGATAGAGCTCAACATATCACAGGCTTTGTTACACATAGGCGATGAAAAATATAACAAACATATTAACACTTTCATTAGAATAATGTGTACAATCACTAGGACAGCTATAGCTTACCATTGGAAAACGGGGGTTCCATCATGGATGGAAATAAGGAATAAGATAAACAACACGTTTAGAATGTATGAATCCGCTTCATGGATCATGAATACTAGGGAGTCATTTGAGAAAATCTGGTTCTATTGGATCATGAATAACACACTTACCACCTAGCACATATAGAGTAAAAGCACTAGTTCATAGCGTTGGGAACCAAATGGTACTCAGGGATATTAATTACAATGGGACCAAGTGGGAGTAATCAATTGGTAAATGCGAAGCAATTATTAAGAGTTTTCATAAAATTAAAGGCAAGAGACTGTTATATAAAGGATATGTGTTGATGATGGGTTTGTTCTATTTTTCTTTTCTTTGATTTTTTTTCTTCTTATTTTATCTTTATATACACGGGCAGCAACTGTTGTATTAGAATGATGTTGTATTGTCAACCTTCCCCCATCCGGGGGCCCAATGCCTTATAATTTTTGTACTTTTTCTTTTGTTGTCTTTTTTCTGTAATGCCTTATTTATTTTGGCATATATGTTATGAAAATTCCAATAAAAATATTTAAACATAACTATTTACTTCATAATGGCTTGTTTAGTGAGACAGTTTTTAAAAACACCTTTAGATTAAGAACATATAGCCATCCAATAACGTTGCCTGTTACATTGGCGAGGAACCAACTTTTAATTTTTTTTTCAATTCAGTCTTATGATTGGCTCTTTGACCACTTAAATTGAAGCATCAAAGGAAAAAAAATAGTGTGACATCTTGAAGGGACAGGCTGCAGTGTGGCTCAAATAGGGTTGCCACCTTTTGCCCAGAAAATTCCTGGACACTTTTTAAATGGGCGTGGAAAGGGTGTGGCTTGGGGCGTGGCATGGGCGTGACTTGGGGGCGTGGCTTCTCACGGCCTTTAAATTCATTATGAAATATTTTTTTTTATATATATACACACACATATATATATATATATACATATATATATATATATATATACACACACATATATATATATATATATATATATATATATATATATATATATATATATACACACACACAGTATATATATATATATATATATATATTATATTTACACATAATTAAAAAATGACCAGCAGACACTATACCAATCTCTGTTGTGATTCAAAACTCTCTAGATTAGAACTGGCATAAGAAAAACTGATACTGGAAGCAAAAATGTGTGGCATTGTGGAGCCCCATTTGCCCAGAATCCTCTGCTTCAGTGGCTAGTTAGATGTGGCTACGGTGGTAAAATGGTTGTAAGATTAGTTTTTACTCATTAATAATGTTTAGTTTGGTTTAGTTTTAAAATGCATATATAGCAATATTAAATATTGATTAACAAGCAATAATCCACTTCATTACACATTTTAAAGGCACAGAACAAAAAGGTAAGTAAAGAAATTAGTTTGAACCCATGAAAACTATGATATTAAACTTACAAAATTATTTGGAGACAATACTTTATAGCTTAAAGGGACAGCAATTAATTTAGTATAGGAATAAGGAAAAGGAAATAAAAGGTGCAGCGATGCAAGTTGGTACACAATATATAACAAGGCAATTGACTATCCTCATTGAAGACAGAGAAGTATAAAATCAGAGCCCCATACACGTGTTTTTGCTGCCGGTGAAGGGGGAGGAGAGTCCAACTAAACAGTGACACAGGCAGCCAAGTATTACTTACAGTTTCTCTGTGGCTGCCTGCACTGCTCTGCACTTGTTGGCTGAAGACTCACAAAGGTAAAAAATGGCCATGTTTCAGGCAGACACAGCCCGCCGCACAGCCACTGCACCAACACACACGCACACCTGCCTGCCTCAGTCCCTCTGCCGCTCTCAGACTCAGCCTGCAGCCGGAATCGGATGTGACGACTCCTCGACTCTCTTCCCCCCTCCCACTGTCCCCCCCACACCAAGCTATCTCCGTCTCACTCTCCCTGGCTGCAGGCGCAGCAGACTCACCCGGTTGTAATTGTAACCCCGGGCTAAGCGCTCCTCTGGCCAGCTAATGTTTTGTAAAGTCTGCTCACTGCTGCGCCAGGGGAGCGCTTAGCCCGGGGCATTTGAGGCTAGTTCCGGGACACGGGACACAGAGCCTCAGACCGGGACTGTCCCGGTGAAACCGGGGCAGGTGGCAACCCTAGGCTCAAAGCAAACAAATAATCAATATTATTTTTAACTCTATGAATATATTAATACCATGTGAAACATGTTAATAGCACCATTTTTTTTTACATATTGGGGCATATGTATCAAGCTCCGTATGGAGCTTGATGCCCCGTGTTTCTGGCGAGCCTGCAGGCTCGCCAGAAACAGCAGTTATGAAGCAGCGGTCACAAAGACCGCTGCTCCATAACCTGTCCGCCTGCTCTGAGCAGGCGGACAGACATCACCACAATTCAACCCGATCGAGTACGATCGGGTTGATTGACACCCCCTGCTGGCGGCCCATTGGCTCTTGTGAGCTGCTGGTGCAATACTGAATACGGCAAGCTTATTGCTCGCCGTATTCAGCGAGGTCTGGTGGACCTGATCCGCACTGTCGGATCAGGTCCGCCAGACCTTGATAACTTGGGGCCATTTTCTCTTCCTCATGGAAATAAAAATATAAAAACATTTTATTGCTTTTTTACGCAATCATATAGAGCTTTCGGGTAAAATGAGAAGTGATAATGTGGCTTGATCATTTTACTGTGTTAATAAACAAAACCATGTGCACAATGATACTGACTTTATTTAAAGAGATATTAAACACTTTAAGATGGTAATACAGAATAATAAATCGTACATATTAAAAAAAAACCTCTGCAATATACTTTCATTATTTATTTTGTCCCCTTTTCCTGTAATTCTATTCTGAAATTGTGAGCTTTTCAATTCCTGTTAGAAATGGAAGTGCAGAACACTGCTATATTCCACACAGCCATTGGCTGCACACTCTAGTGACATATTTATAACTATCCCTAATTTGCCACAGCAGAGAAGGTAACCTAAGTTACAACATGGCAGCTCCCATTGTTTTATAGACACCATGGGGCCAATTTATCAAGTGCCTGATGGCCCCTGTTGCCCCTATTTACGAGCAAGCCTTCAGGCTCACCGGAAACAGCAGTTAAGAAGCAGCGGTCTTAAGACCGCTGCTTCTTAACTGATCCGCTGCCTCTGAGACGGCCGACATCAATCCGCCCGATCCTATATGATCGGCTGATTGACACCCCTTACTAGAACTGCTTGTGCAATGCTAAATGCTGACAGCATTCAAAGATATCTGTCGGACATGATACGCTACAGCGTATCATGTCCGCCAGGCATTGATAATTCGGCCCCTAAAACTTATTTTGTCAGTATTTAAACAGCTAATGAAACTTTAAAAAATACATTTACATATTATTCTCAGACTAATCTTTTCTTTGAATGCATCATTCTATCTAGCATTTATTTAGTGTTTAATGTCCCTTTAAAAGAAATACATAACTAAAACTGACAAAACAAGAGGGTGCTGCTCCAAAGAGCTTACAATCTACTGGTTGAAGAGTGAGGAAGCAGAAGGTGTTGTGTAGCTTGTCAAGTGGATTGTAGGTTCTGCAGATCATGATTTATTTTGTCAGGAAGTAGAGGGTCTTTCTGAGCAGAGGTGGTATCTATAAATAGGTGGGATTACAAAGAAAACTTGAAGACACACAAGGTGGGGGATGGAGTGACGGAGTGACGTACAGAGTTCCATAGAGTCGGAGCAAAATGGCTAAAGATGCAGGAAAGCGGAGAATTTAAGGAATTATTGGAAATACGTGTGAAAATATAGGGTTAGATTACAAGTGGCGCTTTTTTTGGCGTAAGCTAAAACTCAGCTCGGATTTAAATGTTTGCGCTTGTCGAGTTGCGTTTGTATTACAAGTTCCAAAAAAGTTATTTTGCATTAGCGCTAACCCGAATACCGTGAAAAACCTAGCTTAAGTTTTCGTGTGCATGTATTCCCCTATAGAGATCAATGAAGAAAAAAAGTGGAAAGAAAAAAAACACCCGCAATTTCCATAGCCTTTTCGCATTCCCCATAAAAGTAAACAGAGAATTTTTTTTAGTGAAAAACAAACAAACACCCATCGCGCATACAACGTAGCATATTCACATTAACAAATGTGAATTATTTCCAGTAAATACATAGTTAAAATCTTTATTAAATATGAATATTGCACAAATATGTTTTTATTTGCTTAATGGCAAAGGGCTATGATGCACTTATATATATGTACAGTATATTTATATACGTGTTCATATATATTTATGTCTTTATTTGTGTATATATGACTGTATCTACATATATACACATAATATATATGTACACTTATATAAACATATATATATATATACATACAAATACATCTTTAGACATGTATACGTATGTGTCTCAATGTTAAACTCATTTGCAGCCTTTTTTTCCCCCTAACACCCGAGATCGCATATCTTTAAGCTCTTATAACTTTTGTGTGCAATATTTTTTTAAATAATTTTATTAGACAGCGTTAATATGAATGTTACTGTATTTTGTAATGTATTTTTGAACTGTTTTGTCCAACTTTTTTGTTTCGGGAAACAGTTAACAACAGCTCTGAGATCACGGTAAGGATTGAAGTGTAAATAGCGATTTCTCCGCACTTATAATATCAACAAAATGAAAAATGCTTGCGGAAACACAATTTCGCTTGAGCAAAACAGTTTGTGCCTCATTTGTAATCTAGCCCATCTTGAGAACTTTGTTAGAATCAGTAATCTGAACTAAATCCTAAAGCATATGGGGAGTCAGTGTAGGGACAGGCAGAGTGGCACAGCTTATGTGAATAAAGGCTGTGACACACTGCCAGCGAATCGACGTGAGGCGAAGCAGTTGTTTCACAACGCGTCACATCGCTTCTGAAGTTCAAATATTTCAACTCTGAGCGCTCAGCTATGCGACCTGACACAGCTGAGCTGACACAGAGTGCTCATAGATGAAAAGGCAGGACTCACTGAGCGCGCACAGCCGCATCATCACGCTGAGCGGCACGCCGCTCTCAGTATGCCACAGCCTTGAGTCTAGCTTAGACATTCATGATAGACTGGATGGGGAGATGTGTAAATAAACCTTGTACAAATACTGTATTATACGTTGGTACACTGTGTTGCACAGGTGTGTTGTATTGTCATACAGCTTCTATATCCATCATAAGGTCCAGTTATGCAATAGAATCTTTGGTTCTTGATGTCTCTTTTTATGGTTTCGGAAAAGAATAACCTTCATCAAAATAAAGAAGGAACTTTCCCCACAATCTTTAAAGTGTTCATTAACTGAGTATTCTATGTGGTGTATTCTATGTGGTGTAAGCCTTTTACTTCAGTCTAGTCTAAACACGAATGTCTTCAATGCAAATAATCCATAGTTGAATGTTTAGTATGTAGTAGTTTTGTACGGTATCTCTAAGGTATCTCACTGTACAGAGCCATATCCTGATTTCTTGTGCGGGTTTGCTTTTTGCTGTGTTCAAGACAACTCGCATACATGTACTGATTATTTTCCATTTGATACACTTGGTCATGTGTAGTCTGTCGCACCTGAAAAGTAAAACAAATTATTTATTTTTTTAGACTGTTCTTGACATCAGAACTTGAGCCCCCCCCCCCCACACACACAATTAATATGATAATTTTGCACTGCAGTCCCTGTTTTCTTTACATTTCTCTGCATGTAAGTGCTAATTTCTGTCAAAAACAACAAAAACAAAACCTAAATCAATCAAACCCTGCTAAGTAACCTCCCACTCTGCCCCACCCCAGAGCAGCCAGACATAGCCAGTAATCACTCAGCCCCAATGAAAACCACCCACAGTGGCGTCACTAGGGGGGGCGGGCCGCACCCGGGTGACACCCTCCAGGGGGTGACACCAAAAACTGCTCAGTGACATGTGGAGCAGTGGAGTCACTCACTGCTGTGCTGTCTCTCTAAACGGGAACTGGCAAATCATGAGGGGATGCCTGGCACTTGACCGCATGACTGTTTGACACTGTCTTTAAAGTGAAGGAGCCACGTATGATGCCCACCAGACCTTTACGGTTACTGTACACTAAGTGCACACTGAACAGGTAGGAGGGCGGGTGGGGGTCTGGAGGTGGGCAGAGTGCAGAGGTGATTGGCCATAAGAAGCGGTAGGCACGCGGCCCGGGGCTGTGCACTGACAGGCTTGGAACAGAGTCAGAGAGCAGAATTTTCATAGTTTGCACCTAAAACTTTTCTTTAGTGATTTATTTTTAGAGTGCTCTGTTTATCTTTCATTTGATGCTCTGCTGAGCCAGGGAGCAGCTCTAGGCATGAGCTTTATAATTAATGCAGTGCAGCTTACATATTTTGTAAGTGTGTGTGTCTGAGTTTTTGTGTGTGTGTGTGTGTCTCAGTGTTTTTGTGTGTGTGCTTTTGTGTGTGTGTCTGAGTGTGTTTCCGAGTGTTTGTGTGTGCATCTGAGTATGTTTTAAGTGTGTCTGAGTGTTTGTATGTGTGTTTGCCTGTGTTTTTGTGTGTGTCTGCTTTCTGGGGGGGGGGGGGTGACACCATAACTTACCGCACCGGGTGACACCAACCCTAGTGACGCCACTGACCACCCACACTCTAACATTGGGTTAACCAAAATTCCCTCACACCTACTTTATAAAAATACCATTGTTAAGTAGTTGTAGAATGTTGTGGAATTCTCTGTGTGATGTTGTAGTAATACAAAACAGAAAAATAGATAGACGCACTCAACTGCACTCAGAAAAGAAGCTGGAAAAAATGCCAAATGACAGCCCAGCTCCGAAATACCTCATCTGAACAAGAGAGAACAACAAACCCCAGACGTACGTTTCGGCCTCTACAGGCCTCATCAGTGAGGTGCAGTTGCATCCATCTAGTAAATGTGTGCAAGGAGCCCACGTCTGCTTTACCCTTTTACTCTTAGGGCGACAACTGGGGTTTGTTGTTTTCTCTTGTTCAGAGGAGATTTAACTGGTATTTTGGGGCTGGACTGTTATTTGGCAGGATCAGACTAATTTGCTACAGGAAATTTCTTCTCTGTGAAAGGCATATTGTGCGAATAGAGATTGAACCCTAGGAGTAAGGAGGGACTTAGCAAGGAAGTTATTCCAGCTTTTGCTCTAGGTCTCAGTTTGTGTGTGTCTCTATTTTCTCGTCTGATATTGTAGTAATGCTAGAAATTACAGGGGTAGGGTGTGTGTATTGTGTGATCTAATTGTTTTTTAGGAGGTGTTTGCTGCCGAATGCAGAAGTAGGTGATGGCTCATAGATTTTGGCTATTTTTGGAGCCAGATTTATGCCTGTGCAAGATCTCCACACTAACGTGTGCAAATCCAGATCTTAGTGTGGTGATCTTTCACAAGAATAAATCTGGCTCCAAAAATAGCCCAAATCCATGAGCCGCCACCTGCGCCTGCATTTGGTAGTTAATGAAGCTGCCAAAGGCCCAATGCCTATTTTTTAGTGTGTGTCAGTTTATATTATGTAATTATAGTCTAATATGTGTATTGTGTCAGGTTGTATAGAATGAAGGGTTAATGTGTTGAAAAATGTCATTCAAAGAGCAAGAAGGAATATTAAAGAATGAATTAAATAGAACATAAAAATGCAAAAAGTAAATGCTGCAACGTGTTAGCGTTATTTTATTATTGTACTATTCCTTGTATATAAATAAGTATGTGTTTAATTCCTGGAAAGAATTAAACACATAAAATCAACTCCAGAGCAGCAATTCACTACTGGTACCTAGAGAAACACGTCTGATAAGCCAATGACAAGTGGTATATGTGTATAGCTAGCTCCCAGTAGTGCATAACTGCTGTGGTATACCTAGGTATGCTTTATATAAAATTAAACGAAATGTTTTAATACAGGGCATTATTCTTTTGCATTTAAATAAATGTCTTAGATAAAACCGCCGGAAGTAAACCTGTGTGCGTATTACAAGTTTAAGGTAAAATGTTTACACGTGAGCAAAAGCTGAAGAGCGATGACTGTAGGACATTGTATATGTAGGACATTGTATATCGTGACTGCGTTAACTTATTCTCCCCTTCAACTTCAACGGAGAGCGCAAATTTAAAAAAAAACTAACACCTATTACTCGTGTGCTAACGCTACCACGTTTAACCAAGTCCACTATACCCGACATGAATTATACATATTTTACATATATATATGATGTATTTTTTGTAAAATATATATATCCATACCTATATATAGGTATAGGTATAAACAGATATATAGGAATAAATATATATAAATTTATAAAATATTTTCCCCTATGTGAAGAACATTTAAATGTAAAATATTTACAGTGCATACACAGTAAAACACATTATTAAAAATAATTACAATAGATAAAAAAACAATTTATCATGTTTTCAGGTATTTAAGAGGAAATGGCTCCAAAGTATATATACATATGTATATATGTGTTTATATGTGTATATATACAGTATATACAGTATATACACATATAAACACATAAATGAACATGTATATACACACACACACCCACACCCACATATATATATATATATATATATATATATATATATACACACACACACACACACAAGTTCCAGTGTGGATCTAGCATTCTCTTTAATCAACCAGCCGCCGGGGTGCACTCAAAACTGATCAAATATAAACTTCGCAAAAGATGCACTCTCCTTTATTGAAATATAAACTCAATGTTTAATAACTTATTAAACCATGTGTTTATATTTCAATAACGGAGAGTGCCTCTTTTGTGAAGTATATATATATATCCAAGTTATAACACAAGCACTCACTGGACTTGATGCAGGTGAAATAAAAAGTGTTTTATTCAATATAAACAAGTGACGTTTCGGGTTGTTCACCCCTTCATCAGACCAACACAATATATTATTGTGCCATCAACTAGCAAGGAATATATAATGTCACCTGGTTTGCTGGAGTCTGAATTTCACACTGTCTCGTGGCTAAAGAAAAAAAAAAAAGAAACCACTTAAACAACGCTTACTCATATACTATACTTTTTAATTTCAACTGCTAAAAATGGACACTGTCTTGCAAAATCGTATACCTTGTATTTGTGTTGATTATAAAACACTTTATTATAAAGGTTTGTATTTGTGCCTGTTTTAAATTGATATATCACTGTCAAAAAATAAAAATAAACGTAATTCCATTTAGAACAAACACAAACCGTTATAAAAACCAAAATATTTCTCTCTTGTTTCAGGCAAAATAAGATCATTTAAGAAAAACAGTCCTCAACTAAACAGGATTTCCTCTGAGCTATGCTTTAATATGTTTTATTTATTTTTCATAAAACCTGTAAACCACATAATACTCAAGCTTATATTATATGATGTCAATGCTGTGTTCCAGACTCATGTTTTGACTGCCTCTTAAAGGGACATGGAAAAGAAAATTAAACATTCATTATCTAGAGTGCACAAGAACAAAAGAAAGGGGCAATGTACTGCTCTATTATCAGACTGGCTTCTGCCTGTTCATCTCTTTTGTTAAAAGGTAATGGGTTCCCATGAAAGCATACTCAAGTAAGCTCAGGACTGTGCATGTGTCTTGACCACTATATGTATAATATTGTTACAATGATACTGCTGCTATATAGTGTTCAAGACGTGCGCACACGCTTCTAAGCCATCTTATGGGCATAAAGAGAAAGAGGTAGTAAATTAAAAAGCTTTTTTTTAGTGGACTCTCAAAGTAAATAATTAAAGGGACGGGACTCTAAACCCCCAACAAAAGTTTCATGATTCAGAAAGAGAATACAAATTTAAACAACAATCGAATTTACTTCTATTATTTATTTTGCTTCATTTTTTTTAGATATTCTTAGGTGAATAAAAAACAATGCACATAGGTGAGATAATCACATGAGGCTTCTAAGTGCAGCAACCAATCAGCAGCTACTGAGCCTATCTAGATATGATCTTCAGCAAAGAATATCAAGAGAATAAAACAAATTAGATAATAGAAGTAAATTAGAAAGTTGGTTAAAACTGCATGCTCTTACTATATCATGAAAGAAAAAAAAAATGGGTTTATGTCCCATTAATATTTCAAATAAGCAGAAGATTTTGTTTCCCTGACAAATTCATTTATTTCCCATTTGCTGGCCCCCTGTATCATGTGACAGCCATCAGCCAATCGCAGACTAGTATATGTATACCCTGTGAACTTTTGCGCATGCTCAGTAGCAGCCGGTGCCTCACAAAGTGTGTATATAAAAAGATTGCACAAAATTTGATAATAGAAAGTTGGAAAATCTCTTAAAACTAAGTGTTAGATTACAAGTGGAGCGCTAATTTATTGCACTCCCGTAAACAGGCAAATTCTCCCTGTTTACAGGCACATGATAAATAACCAGCCATTACAAGTGGTTGGATATTGCTGTAACGAGCTTCCTGTAAATTAGCGCTCAGAAAATTAACCAGAGCTCAGATCTGTGTAATATACATACTGTATATAAACACATAAATATAAATGTATATATTCATATACACTTTGCTGCCTATCGCTGCGTGACTTACTCCCTTTGCTGTGCTAGGTTCACATGCCGTGCCTCCCATTTAGAGCCTATGAAAACGCGCTCTATTGGCGTTAGCATTGTGCTAGACTTATATGACGAGTAAACGCACAGCACATACTGACATATCATCTTCTCACAATCTCAAGGACATTCCTCTTTTCACACATATTTATGCACAGATAGAAATCACTCTGTACAGGCTGATGTACTGATATGATTCAGAGTTTTAAACTCTGTGTTTTAGCCCAAAATACCCCTCATACAACAAGAATGCTGGTCATTACCTTGTGAGCTAAAATCTGTGTACAGTATAGGGCCCCTGCAGAGAGTGAATAAGACAGAAATTAAAGGTAAATTCAGTGCCATGTTAGAGAAATAACACAATAGATGCTCGAGATGGAACTGGGAGATAGGATAAAATAACTTACTCTTCTCTGATGGTGGATTTTGCTGTGGGAAAAATAAATACAATGTTAGTCTCTCTCTGTATTTATAAACCACCAGTTATGATCTGTTTTCCTGTTGTCTCATTTTGTTCTTCTATGTGAAAACTAACAGATTTAAAACAAAAACAGAAAATGCAGTTGTGTAGCTTGTGATAAGTGTTATGTTGTTGAGAGGATTGTCTAATTGTGGATGGAAACTGTATTATCCTTTTATGCTCGGATCAAGTCGAGCGGGAATGCATGGGAACGGAGTTACTGCACTATTTTTGCAGGTTTCCTCTGGACAGAGAACAGAAACACTTCAGTAAACACTGCTGTTGCTGATGGGAGGATCCCGGAGCAGTCTGGTTAGAGGTATAGTGAGATCCTCTAGTAATGGGTTGTAACTTCCTACAATATACTCATAGCAAGACTGTCAACAGTCCTACTGTGTGATCACCCCGCACTGTGTGTAACACATGGTGCTTACATTTCTGTGTGGCTTGCTCTGGGGTTATTTAGCTCCCCTCAGCAGAAATAGCATTATTGCACCTTAAAGGGACAATATACACCAATTTTTTCTTTGTATAAATGTTTTGTAGATGATCTATTTATATAGCCCATCTGGTAATGTTTTTGTAACAATGTATAGTTTTGCTTATTTTTTTAATAACATTGTGCTTATTTTCAGACTCCCACAGTGTCAGATGTATACACGCTTTTCCGGTCTACTGCTGGCTTCTGTTTGTAAAATCTTTCTTTCCATATGCATGAAGGGTGGGTGGAAGTGGAGTGTTTGCTATTAGCCTCTTGCACTGGGTGTTCCTGAGCTAAACTTGGAGCTTCTAAGTAAGTTTTTAAAAGGTTTTATACTGGATTTTTTATATACATATAAATAGTGTGTGTGTGTGTGTATATACAGTATATATATATATATATATATATATATATATATATATATATACAATATTAATTGTGGGGGGGGGGGAGTCTTGATGAGTTCCCACACTTTTTTTATGTAGGACTTGACCCTTGATTTTATGCTATGACAGGCAAGGTAGGATTTATACAGCTCTAGGCACAGATACATCGGATGCTTCTGACCTTTCTATCTGTTTGTTCCCTGTTTTTGTGTGTACTGTTAGTTTTTTTTATTTTTCTGTAATGGTAGGGGTTTATTTTTTCTGTGTAATGATAGGGTTTTTTTCTTTTAAAGGTAAAATTAGGTTATTATTTAATGTTACAGATAAGTTGTTTTTTTATGGTAGTTAGGATTTTTTTAAAGATAACTTAGGGGTGTTTTAACTTGGGTTAAGTTAAGGGGTGTTAGCTTAGGGAGTTTAGCTGTTTATAACTTTGCATTGTGGGGGATGGCGGTTTAGGAGTTATTAGTATTATAGAGTGTTTGCGATGTGGGGGAATGGCGATTTAGTTAATAGTTTATTTAGGTACTTTGTGTTGTGGGAGATGGCGGTTTAGTTCATGTGTGCCATATAGATATTATTGTGCTGACTCTTGTAGAGTTACCTAGGAGTCAGCACTGATTGGCTGAAATGCAAGTTTGTAAAAAAAAATGAAATAAGGGGACAGTCTGCAGAGGCTTAGATACAAGGTAATCACAGAGGTAAAAAGTATATTAATATAACCGTGTTATTTATGCAAAACTGGGAAATGAAGCAGTAATTAAGGGATTATCTATCTTTCTAAAAATAAAAATTCTGGAGCAGACTATCCCTTTAATATAGCCGAGAGTCTCTACCATAGTATTCCTTTCACTTGCATCTAGAAAGCTTTTCCTTTTAGGTTTCATTTCTGGATCATGATCTGTTTCTAGTTTGTAAATATTCAGGAAAATGTACTCAGTGCTGGAGGTGAGAGATAATCTACGTGGCATTGAATATATCAAACAGCACCAGAATTAATCTATTACACAGGCTCACAACCTTCTGAGTATTGGGAGCAGGTTACATGTGCAGTAGAAAATAGGGTCAGTTAACATTGCAATAGCTTCATTTATTTATTAAAGGGACAGTAATGCGAAATGAAAAGAACATGAAACCCAATCCTTTTCTTTCATGATTCAGATAGAGAATACAATTTAAAAAAAAATCCAATTTACTTCTATGATCAATGTTGCTGCATTCTCTTGGTATATTTTGTTGAAGGAGCAGTAATTCACTACTGGGAGCTAGCTGAGCACATCAGTAAGCCAATGACAAGAGACATATATGTGCATTCACCAATCGGAAGCTAGTGCCCAGCTCCTGAGGCCACTTTTCAACAAAGTTAACATTGTATGCTCCATCTGAATCGTGTCCCTTTAAACTTTCACAGTTTAGGCAGAACATGCAGTTTTAAACTCTCCAATTTCTATTTCTGTTACCTCTATTTTCAAATTTACTTAAAGGGACACTAAACCCAAATTTTTTCATTTCGTGATTCAGATAGAGCATGCAATTTTAAGCAACTTTCTAATTCACTCACATTATTACATTTTCTTCGATCTCTTGTTATCTTTATTTAAAAAGCAGGAATAATCAAGTGTAACTCAGGTTCTGAACTAAAAATACGGCGGCTCCTAAGTTTTATTTCTGCTTTTTCAAATAAAGATACCAAGAGAACAAAGAAACATTGACAATAGGAGTAAATTAGAAAGTTGCTTAAAATTACATTATCTATCTGACACTTGAAATAATCAGCAAGCACTATCCAGGGTGCTGAACCAAAAAATGGGCCAGCTCCTAAGCTTTTATTCCTGCTTTTTCAAATAAAGATACCAAGAGAACAAAGACACATTGATAATAGGAGTAAATTAGAAAGAAAAACTTTGGGTTCAGTATCACCTAGATTCTGCTTGTACAGTTATTGCCCAGTGACCACCAGCTGCAGAGGATTCTGCCCTCACCTCGTTTGGTGCAACAGAGATAAACTGCTGCTATGATGAAAATCACAAGGACCACAGCTCCTGCCCCCACATAGATAATTGGGTGTTTGGCTCCATTGCTAGATGTTTGCAGTTCTGAGAGAGGAGACAGGGAAAATCAGAATAATATTAATTAGCACTGACCAAACACTCACTATTCAGATCCTATACACAAAGTAACAAACAGCGTAAAGCAGAATAACTGTAGCTAATACAATATCACTTTACTACAAACTACACAATTACATCTAATCATTTAGTAATTTAATTGTTTAACTCTCAAGTTTTTTGCTTTATATTTTGTTATGTGTTTATGCAAATAATAATCAGTGCATGAATACTCAGCTGTATTTGGGTAATGCTTCTATCACTAACATCACAAGGCTGAAACAGTTCTGCATTTATTTGCTGTACAATTATTTCATTATCTCTTATTGGAATTTAAGTCAGAATCTCACCTGTTACATTAAGGAATGTGCCACTTCCATACCCTGATGCCTTCCTATGATCTTGTAACATCACATGACAGATATACATCCCGGTGTCTGTAGTGATCACACTGTGCAGCACAATATCAGCTGATCCATTGATAAAATCATTCTGACCCACTCTAGATACTCTGCCTTTGTAATCTGGGTTGTTATCAGAGACCTCAGGTCCATTCTCAACATGTCGGTACCATCTGAACCAGCCAATCCCTGTCATTTCTCCATCAATGACAGTGTAGTTACATTGTAAGGTGACTGAGGTGCCAGCTATTGTGGCCACTGCAGGGATCTGAGATACGGAGATAGTCTGTGGGTGAGACCCTGCAACACACAAAGCAAATCTGTAACATAGAAACCTTTATCTTCTGACGGTGCAGGAATTATTTACTAGCAACTGAAAATAATAATTTACTGACTACTTATAGTATTAAGCATTTGCAATACTAAAGTGCAATTGTATAGGCATATGTCCAAAGTAAAAAACATAGCAACTCCTAGAATGTATAGCGCTTTCCCCCCAGCTCTCACCTTGAAAGACCCCCAGTAAAATTATCAGCACAACACCTCTCATGCTGTCACGAAGATCAGAAGAGAGAGAAGTGAGAGTTCCTAGGCTCAGCTTTATCAGGAAGTGACATCACTGATACACCGTGAAGTATATAGTGCATATTAACAAAATCACATGAGAAGAGTAAAAGCCCTTCTGGAAAAACAGTGTGTAAAGTAACAAAATAAAGAATGTACACAAGAGAGGCATATCATTATATGCCTCTCATTCTAGCTTAAATACTCCAATCCCTTTATTCATTTGGTACTATTTCTTTGAACCCTTTTTAGTTTTGCAATGTTCTTTTTAATATTAGATCCCCAAAACTGTACTCCATACTAATTGGAGACGTATACTGTCTTTTCTTGCATCCATGCCCTTTCCGTACATGCTAATATCTAATTTGTCTTGAAAGCTGCTGCTGGCCTATAGCATACTGCCATGTGGCCAATGGTGCTCTCACTGCAATTATAAAAATATTATTTCTTTTAGATGAGGTACTAGTAATATTTATGTAATTTCTCTAAAAAAATATATAAATATTTATTTGATAACTATAGAAAATAAACATAAAAAAAAAAATCCAGTAATGTGCACTCACTGCAAGAAAAAATTGATTCTGCACACAAACGGTTAAACAAATTAAAACGTACCCCCCCACCCAAAAAAACACATATATATATGAGGTTTTTTGGTAAAATAAATATCTGTACCTATATATAGATGATTATATATAGGAATAGATATATACAGATATATATAGGAATATCTATCTATAAATACATAGAACATATTCCCCTATGTGAAGAACATTGGAATGTTAAATATTTACAGTAAATACATAGTTAAATGCTTTATTAAGTATGAATATGGCATAAATATGATTATTCATGTTTTCAGTTGCTTGACTGCAAAGGGCTCCAATGCACATATATATGTCTATATATGTATACATATCTATTTATGTGGTGTTTATATGTGTATATATCTGTAAATACATATATACACATATAAATACATATGTACACACATATAAACATACTGTAACACCATGAGGAAGCCGCGGCGAATTGCCTGAGCGGTGAAACACGTGTAGCATTTTTTTTTAACAATGTTACCTAGCTACTTGGTAAGGCTTGGTAAGGCTGACTGATTAGTATTAGTATTGACCACTCATTTGGATAACACAGAGCGACAGCAGCTTTAAGCAATCAGAGCAATCAGAGAAGCTTTGGAGACTGCAATGTTCAGAAGACACAAGCACAGATTGTGTAAAAATCGTATCCCTCAGTGAGGACCCCAGTATGGAGAAATATTTCCTAGGGTATCTGTAGGCGAGGTGACTCTTGAATACTCATGCTTGACTAATATTACATTATGCATAACCTCTGCTGGATTTCTATCTATGAGCTCCAATTTTGCTTTACTAATTCTGAATGAAGCTGCTAATTAACTTTGCTTTAAAGGGACATGAAACCCAAAAACTTTCTTTCATGATTCAAATAGATCATACAATTTTAAATAACTTTCCAATTTACTTCTATTTTTTTTACTTTGCTTCATTCTCTTGTTATCCTTTGCTAAAAGATTTATCTAGGCAAGCTCAGGAGCAGCAGAGAACCTAGGTTCTAGCTGTTGATTGGTGGCTTCAGATATATATCGATTGTGATTATCTCACCCATGTCTTCAGTTAGAAACCATAAGTACATTGCTGCTCCTTCAGCAAATGACATCAAGAGAATGAAACAGATTAGATCATAGAAGTAAATTAGGAAGTTGTTTAAAATGGTATTCTCTATCTGAATCATGAAAGAAAAATTTTGGGTTTGATGTCCCTTTAAGTGACTTCTATGTAGGTTCTATATGGGAATGATATGCCTGCATTTCTTAGAACTGCAAGAAAGTGAATACATTATTTTGGCACGTGCATATTATTCCTTTCTTCAGGATTGTGAGCGGCTTTGCCTTTCTGCTAGCATTTAGGCTCATTCCTATTATCATCTGGTATATGCACATATTTTTCTAGTGGCCACTAGTCTCTTCTTAGAGGTGTTATTTGTAATGGGTATGTTATTATCCTTTTGTGTTGTTACATATGGATAATGTATGTTTATTAAAGGGACGGCCAAGTCAAAATTAAACTTAAACTCATGATTCAGATAGAGCAGAAATTTTAAGCAACTTTCTAGTTTACTATTATCAATTTTTCTTTGTTCTTTTGCTATCTTTATTTGAAAAAGCAGGAATATAAGCATAGGAGCCGGCCCATTTTTGGTTCAGTACCTAGGCAGCACTTTCTGATTGGTATCTAAATGTAGCCACCAATCAGCAAGTGCTACGCAGGTGCTGAATCAAAAATAGGCTGGCACCTAGGCTTACATTCAAATAAAGATACCAAGAGAACAGAGAAAATGTGATAATAGGAATAAATTAGAAAGTTGCTTAAAATTGCTGTTCTGATTCATGAAAGTTTAATTTTGACTAGACTACCCCTTTAACTACCCCTTTAAATAGATAAAATGTTGCACCTTATTTTGAGACTGTGGAGTATCTCATTTAGTCCCCTCTTTTTAGGATAACCCTGTGTTTATTTTCTATCATAAGCGAAGTTGCTGGCTAAAATAGCTTTTATTTTTAAGTCTTTTTCTTTACCTTCTCTCTTCACCATTCCGTCTTTTCTATTTTTGAGCATAAACATACTTATATACAGTACATATACATTGTTAGACATGTATATGTATCTCTATGCTAAAGCCCTTTGCAGCCTTTTTTTCTAACACCTGAGACCTCATATCTTTGAGCCCTTATAACTTTTTCTGAAATATTTTTATTAAATCATATTTATCAGACAGTCAGCCAGATTACGAGTTTTGTGTTATGAGTAGGCTGACCATATTGCCGCTTTAAAAAGGGACACATATGAAAAATACATATGTCAGGGCTGTTTTCAGGGCTGTTTAAAGAAATGGTTTTGTATAAGAACCCTCACATATGTATTTTTCATATGTGCTCCTTCTTAAAGCGGCAATATGGTCAGCCTAGTTATGAGTGGCTCGCTAATAACTTGCAAGTTATTTCCACCGCTCACCTTTAATAGCGCTGCTATTACAGGTTTGCAAAAACCCGGCGTTTGCGGGCGATATAGCTGCATTGAGCTCCATACCGCACACAAATACCAGCGCTGCTTTGACGTGCTCAAACACGATTTCCCCATAGACATCAATGGGGAGAGCCGCCAAAAAAAAGTCTAACACCTGCAATCGTGGAGCGTAAAGCTCCGTAACGCAGTCCAATTGATGTCTATGGGGAAAGAAAAATGTATGTTTGAAGCTCAATCCTATTGGCTGATTGCATTAGCCAATAGGATTTTTTACCCTTTAATTTCCGATTGGCTGATAGAATTCTATCAGCCAATCGGAATTCAAGGGACGCCATCTTGGATGACGTCCCTTAAAGGGAACCTTCAGTGTATGGCTGGGACCGCATGAAGAGGATGCTCCTCGCTGGATGTCTTGAAGATGGAGGATGAAGATAGAAGATGCCGTCTGGATGAAGACTTCTGCCCGCCTGGATGATGACTTCTTGTCGCTTGGATGAAGACTTCTCCCAGCTGGATGAGGATGGATGTCTTCTAAAACTGTAAGTGGATCTTCGGGGGTTAGTGTTAGGTTTATTAAGGGTTTATTGAGCGGGTTTTATTTTTAGCTTAGGGTTTGGGCAATGTAAAAGAGCTGAATGCCCTTTTAAGGTTTTATTTTACAGGTATGTATTTATTTAATTTTAAATAGGAATAATTTAGATATTAATTGTAATATTTATTTGGAATTATTTTAATTATGTTAAAGTTAGTGGATGTTAGGGTTAGGGTTAGACTTAGGGTTAGGTTTAGGGGTTAATAACTTTAGTATAGTGGCGGCAACATTGGGGGGCAGCAGATTAGGGGTTAATAAGTGTAGTTAGGTGGCAGCGATTTTGGGGGCAGCAGATTAGGGGTTAATAAGTGTAGTTAGGTGGCAGCGATTTTGGGGACAGCAGATTAGGGGTTAATAACAGTAATGTAGGTTGCAGCAATTGTAGGGACTAGGGGTTAATAAGTGTATGTAGGTGGCGACGACATTGGGGGTAGCAGATTAGGGGTTAATAATATTTAACTAGTGTTTGCGATGCGGGAGTGCAGCGGTTTCGGGGTTAATATGTTTATTTTAGTGGTGGCAATGTCCGGAGCGGCAGATTAGGGGTTAATAATATTTAACTAGTGTTTGCGATGCGGGAGGGCCTCGGTTTAGGGGTTAATAGGTAGTTTATGGGTGTTAGTGTACTTTGTAACACTTTAGTTATGAGTTTTATGGTACAGCTTTGTAACGTAAAACTCATAACTACTGACTTTCAGGTGGCGGTACAGATCTTGTAGTTATAGGGTGTACCACTCAATTTTTGGCCGGACAGGCAAACTCATAATACCGGCGCTATGGAAGTCCAATTGTAAAAGGACTTTTTGAAAGGTGCGGCGGTAGTTACGGTGCGTGACGGCTAAAAAGGTGTGCGGTACACCTATACCTACAACACCTGTAATACCAGCGGTAGTGAAAAAGAGCCATAGCGCTGCTTTTTCACTTATAACGCACAACTCGTAATCTAGCTGAGTGTTATTTTAAGTGTGACTGTACTTTTAAATGTATTTTTGATGTGTTTTGTGCCACTTTTTATTCAAGTCAACCAGATCTCTGAAATTGCGCTATCCTGATGCGTGTTAATTATAATTTAGCTCAAGCGAACGCGTTTACTTTCAACTTGTAATATGCGTGCTACTTCTGATGCTCACAAAGAGCAGCGATAATTTATAAGCGTGCCACTCGTAATCTAGCCCTAAGCAAGTAAAGAAAAATTATAAATCCCTGGTATCCAAATAATGCGGTATGTGCAGGTACAATGCACTGCAAGACAAAACCTAATTCTGCACAATTTTACAACAAAAAAACAGCACAGCAAGCTGACTGAAACACACACCACTGCACTCATAAGAAGCTGAAGTGACTAAAAGATAGCTGATGTTCACTAAGATTACAAGCTCCCCATGCTAAGTTATAAGGTGATTGGACAATCCTGTTTGGCATTTGATGTTGCCTGACTTGCTGGCCCTTACATCAATCATTTAGAGATGCTCTGTCATGATTGAACAGGGGAAGTTGTACACATGAATGGGGAGATCACTGCAGATCATTGCAAACCAATGAGCTGATTTGTCAAATGATCTCAGCTCCTTCCCTCTTTCCTGTGTTCTCTGCCCCATTTTTGGCACCGGAAACGCATAACAAAAAAATGTAAAGAATGTGACTAATAAACAATTATAAATGTCATTACGTGGCCATTTCGGTCCCATTTACATTTGCCTAATTGTTATGCGGACAAATGGATGAATATGCAAATTAATAAGTATTAGTCTGAAGAGAAATAAATGTCTACTGTTCATTTTAACTTAGAGGGTTAGGAGTCTTGGGGGATTAAGACCTTTAATTGTGATGGGGGTTGTGGTGATTTAAAGGTTAATATTCTAGTGTGGTGATATTGCGATGGGGATTGAGGAGGGTTAGGGGTTAATAGTCTAGTGGGGTTATATTGAGATGGAGGTTGTAGTGGTTTAGGGGTTAATACTGTAGAAGGTTTACATTGCAATGGGAATTGTGGCAGATGCATTAGTGAATTTAGGACATTAATAATTCACCTATGAGAGCTGTAGGGATGTGGGTATATTATACAAGCGTATACAATGTTTTATTTATGTGTATTTTATTAAATAATGCTATAATATGTATTTAAAATATTGTCCTGATTTAAACATTTTTTTGTTTTTTGCGTTTTTCGGAAGATTTTGTACTTATTATATTAATATGTTATAGAAGACAGTAGCTGCAGCTTTCTAGTTTTTCCTAAGTGCATTGTTTTAAAGCCCAGAAGCCCCCTTTAAAATAAAGCCAATATACAGGTTTTAATAGCCAGGTGATCACTGTGTTAATAACTGTAAATGTCATGGTAACCCCTATGTACACATCAGAGTTATATAACTATACCCAAAGGCGTATTAATTTATACTTATTTATATGAGTATTAGCCCTTCTTCTTTTAACTATAATGTTTAGAATTAATAAATACAAACACACATATTTTTACAACCTTTTTTTATTAAAATCTTAATGAAAATATAATTTTTTTTCACGTGTAGCGTTCTTATATGTCATGATTTATACATCAAATAATGGTATGGTTTGAATCTGCTGGAAAAAACAATATATATTATATATGTTTGTCAGGTTCTTATCTTAGGGAGCAGCCGCTCCCTGTCTCGGCAAACGCAGAAGGCGATTTCCTTAGTCTCGGCGTCCCACGTGGAGGAATGACAAGACTCCACTCCAGCAGCATCTGCTGCAGCTCTCTAGGTGCGCACGGCCACAAGATTCCTAGACTTAAAGGGCCATATCCTAATTATAAAAGGCCACTTAACCTATCACTCTGGGCTGAGTACCTTGTTCTTGAAGCTTAAAGGGACAGTCAAGTCCCAAAAACACTTTCATGATTCAAATAAGGCATGTCATTTTTTTTTTTTAAATCTTTATTTGCAACCAACAATGTGTACAGAATACAAAAATAAAATGTAAGCACCATACAGGGCACAATAAAAGAGTACAGAGCATATATAGATAAACCATATACATGTTTAGTTAAGCTGGAACATATATATTTCCCATTTTAACTACACATTGTTGGGATTTTATATTTTATAAAATAAGAAAAAAAAGAAAAACAACCAACCAATCAAAGGGCCCCGCAACAAAAAAAAAAGGGGTACAAGACATATGTAAGTAAACCATGTACATATTTAGTTAAGCTAGAGTGTCCCATTTTAGCTGTACAATGCTGAGATTGCAGAAAAGATATAGAGCATATATGGGTAAACCATATATATGTTTAGTTAAGCTGGAGTGTATATTTTTCAAAGAGGAAAAAAAAAAAAAAAAAAAAAAAAAGGGGGGGGGGGGAGGGGAATACTCGATTACTCTCTGCCTCCCTCCTCATCTACCAAATGCCAAGAAGGACTATCTCTGAGTTTTTGAATGGGAAAATCAGATAATCGATTTCTCTGTCAGGGAGTGTTTTTATAAATACTGCCCATTTATTAAAAAAAATCCTTATATCAGATTTGTTATCTATATTTGTATCTCTTTGTTCCAGTACGCATTGTTTTTTCAGATGATTCCTGATTTCAGAGATAGTTGGCAATGATCGCATTTTCCATTTCTTGCAGATCAGATATCTGGTGGCTAAGATAGATAAAATTACTAATTTTTCATTAGACTGGTGTCCACCTTCAGGTTTTAAGCATAGTATAATTTGAAACAGTGAAAGAGCTAATGACTCAATTTTCAGTTTATTTTCAAGCCAAAATTCTAGCTTATTCCAAAAATTTCTTATCTTTGGGCATTGCCAAAACATGTGAATCAAATCCGCAGCAGGGTAGGAACACTTGGGGCATTTGTTAAATTCCTGATTTCGGGCTCTGAGACCTCTTTCTGGAGTGAAATATGCCCTATGTAAGAGTTTAAGATGTGCGTCTCGCAAGTAGCAGAGAGTGTAGCCATTGCTACTTTGTTTACTGATAATTGGAGAGTTTTTAGCTTGATATTATTCTGTGGAATTAGAAAATTCCAGGTCGCAGCCATCTTCTCCATACTGGGGGTACCTTTATTAGTATGTAATAGCAAGGGGCAATAGACATGGAGCCATTCTTAGTTAAGGCTAACCAATTTTCCAACTTACCTAGCGTCCAGCACCAACCTGCTTCTTTAATTAATTCAAGAACAAAGTGCCTTATCTGTAGATACGCAAAGTCTTTATTGAGAGAATTAAATTCATTTTTCAGCTCCTCAAAAGTCTTAACACATTTTTTGTCTTGATCTATTAAATATATTGTCCTATTTAGGCTGTTATTATGCCACCTACTGAAGACCGACGAATTTAAGCCTGCTTGAAATTTCGGGTTTCCTATCAAAGGGACATATTTCAAGGCTGTACTATTAATTGAAAGGGATTTAGTTAATTTCCCCCACGCCTTAAGGGGGTTCGATATAGTTTTAAGTTCTTTAATGCCTGCTGGCAGTTCCTTTGGTGAGGAGTTAATCAGGGCTATTGGAAGGTTCACATATATTTAATTCAAGTTCATTATTTAAAACATAGTTTTTGGAGAAGATCCAGTCCGTTACTATGCGGGCTAAAAAACAAAAATTATAGGATCTCACGTTTCGTAATGCTAAGCCTCCAAATTCCCTTGGCACAGCAAGTTTGGTAAAAGAAATCTTGGATCTTTTCCCCTGCCAAATAAATTGTCTAATTGAAATGTTAATAGAGCGAACATCTTTTTCTAATAAAATTACTGGAACATTCTGAAGGACATAAAGCAGCTTTGGAAGGAGGACCATTTTAAATAGTGCTGACCAACCAGAAATTGATAGCGGTAGATTATGCCAAGTTTTAAGTTTTTCTTTAATGTAGGTAAGCATCGGAGTTATATTTATTTTATATAGGTCTCCCAAGTTAATCGGGATATAAATCGCTAAATATTTAACAGAATCTGTAACCACTCTGAAAGGGATATTTAAAGGTAGGACTGGTGTTTTTCCTGAGCCAAAGTATTTTGGATTTTGTTGCGTTTACCTTCTAGCCTGAAAAGGAGCCAAAATGGTCAGTTATTTGAAGAAGTTTTGGTATGTTTAGCTCAGTGTTAGACAGGTATATGAGTAGATCATCAGCATATAGTCTATTTTTTATTTCACGCTTTCGGATTTTTATGCCATCAAGACATTTTCTTATCATAATTGCCAAAGGTTCAATAGCTACATCAAAGAGAAGTGGGGAGAGAGGACAACCCTGGCGCGTGCCCCTATTCAGTGCAATCGAGGGGGAGACGATATTATTTATTATCAGTCTTGTATACGATTGATTATGTAAGTTTTCTATAAATTTGGGGAGATTACCTCTGATCCCAAATTTTGTTAACGAGGTTATTATATGTTTAAAAATTATCGAGTCAAATGCCTTTTCTGCGTCAATTGACAGGATAGCCAGATCCGGGAGGTCCTCTCTCCCCGCTACCACTGCAGGCAATTTATGAATATATTCCATTGTAACGAGTAATTCCCTAATTTTTTCCGCAGAGTCACGTTTATTCAGGAATCCTTGGCTTGGTCCGTGTGAATTATTTTCGCTAGGATAGTCTGGAGCCTAGATGCTAAAATTGAGGAAATAATTTTATAGTCTGAGTTTAATAAGGCAATTGGTCTATATGACTCCTTTTCCCACCTTTTAGAATCAGAGTCGTAAATGAGGAGGAGAAAGAGGATAAGACCGGTTTACCATTGATAAAGATGTCATTGTACAGATTGCCCAGATAGGGTACTATCTCAGCTGATAAAATCTTATAGAACTCATTGGGTAGGCCATCTGGGCCTGCTGCTTTATTAAGAGAAAGTTTTAGAATCATTTTCTCTATCTCTTCCCTTTTGATGGGAGAATTAAGACTGACAATTGCTTCAGATGTTACTGTTGGGTATGTAATTTTACTCCAGAATTCGGTAGCTTTCTCTGTGTCATACCCTTTACATGTGTATAGTTCTTGAAAATATTCTGAGAATAAGTCCGAGATTTCTTCGGACTTCAGTAGCGGCTTCCCATTATGTTGAATTTTTTCTATAGTAAGTTTTTTATTCTAATTTTTAACCAGTTTGGCTAGCATTCTTCCTGATTTATTACCAAATCTATACATCTTTGCTTGAAATCGAAGCTCTTTATGCGTTTCTTGGGTCAATATAAGAGTATCTCTAGCACTTTTGGCACGAATATATCTTGCCCAGTTTAGGGGGGTTTTCCAAGTAAAAAATGATTGTAAGAATTAATCAATGAGTTGCTCATTTCCTTTTCTCTTGACTTCATGTTTTTATTTTGAATAGCATTATATGCAGTGATTTCCCCTCTGAGCACTGCTTTGGCAGTCTCCTAGAATATATCTGCACGCCCTATGTAATCGCTGTTAAAGTGAACATAATCATTGAACTTAATCCTAAGCCATTCTTTGAATTTTAAATCGGAAATAAGATGGTAAGGGAAAAAGAATCGCAATAACTTAGGTTTTGATTGACCAAGATAAAGCTCAAGAGAGATAGGCCCGTGGTCGGATAGAAGAATCGGCATTATTCCTGCTTTTACTTTTATTATACATAGACGTTCGTCAGTCAAGAATAGATCAATCCTAGAGAGCGTCTTATGGGCTTTGGAGAGACAGGTAAAATCCTGAATATCAGGATTCTGAGTTCTCCATATGTCACGTATTGCAAGATTCTGCTTAATTTTATTAAACATTTTAGTATCAAGATTATCTTTTTTCTGTTTTAAGAGCTTAATATTTCTTCTAAGTCTGTCTAGAGGGCATTGTGGAGCCATGTTGAAGTCTCCTCCTAGGATCAGGTAGCCTTCACTAACTAGTAAAAGTTTGGACTGGATCAGGTCCCAGAACTCAGGATGAATTGTATTCGGACCATATATATTACAAAGTATAATGTCTTCAATTTTAAGTATGTCTGATATAAAGAAACACAAGTTTTCATATTGTTTGTCCTCTGGGAGGCCTTTTATTCTGATATTGTTTCTTCTGGAGCGATTTTCCAAATCCTCCAGCCTGTCATATATTTTTTGTAAGTTTTTGGTTGAAGTCTCAAGTTTAGAGCTATGTAATGTTGCTAACTCTTCCAGGTCGGACAACCTCTGCTCTACTTCCTGCAATCTATTAGAGAATTGTCTGACCTCCTGGGTTAATAAAGTAATATCTTGCTTAATTTCTGTCTTAAAGGGACACTCAAGTCAAAATTAAACTCCAATTAAACCCCAAGATTCTGATACAGCATATAGTTTTAAACAACTTTCCAATTTACTTCAATTACCAAAATGTGCACAGTCTTTTTATATTTACATTTTTTGAGTCACCAACTCCTACTGAGCATGTGCAAGAATTCACAGCATATACGTATATGCATTTGTGATTGGCTGATGGCTGTCACATGATACAGGGGGAGTGGAAATAGACATAACTTTGCAAATTATTTAATACAAATCTACTACTCATTTGAAGTTCAGACTAACTGCTATTGCATTGTCTTCTTATCATGCATTTGTTGATTATGCAAATCTACTGTATTGACTGGTCCTTTAAGTGCATCAAATTTAGGTGCAAGAGCGTCTGAAATACTAGTTACCAGGGTCTGTATATTGGTAGTTTCGGGTGTGACTGAGGTGCTAGAGAAAGCTGATTGGGTCTCAGTGACGAGATGGTGTGTGTTCTTAGGTTTCCTATGCCTATGCCTAGCTAACATATTTGGAGAAGGTGTCTTAGAGGAGTTAGAAAGAAATGTGTCCATGTGCCACGTGTTTAGTTGTGATGGTGAGAAGGGAAGCGTTTAATAGGACGTTTCCAGATAAAGTGGGGGTGGTGTAATGTTAAGTGAAGGAGGGAAAAAAAAAAAGACTGATAAGTTAAAAGAGATGAAGGGTCAATTGACTAAAAGTGAGGGTGTGATCGTGTGGGGGAGGTGGACAAAATGTGTATTAGGGCACAAAAAGCCAAAAGATACAGACACTTTAATTTGAGTAAGTGGTGAATTGCAGCAGAAAATTATAGGTTGCTGGTGTTCAGATATGACTACGGCTGCAAGCCGAAACGCGTAAGCCATTCAGGGCCACACCTGGTTGCTACTTTTTCCTGTTTGTGTGCCATCATGATTTTAAATATTTTTCAATAAAGACGCTTTTATTAGTACTTCCAGGATCTTCGTTTCCTAATTTTGGTGTTCAGATAACCCTAAGAAGTTTTTCCCTTCTGTCTCCTTTCCTTCCTCTCTCCTTTGGAGAAGGGCTATAAAATAATAGTTTATGTATGTTCTATTCTCAGTGTAGGCGTTCAATTAATAGTATTAAGCTTGTAGAATAAAAGGGGAAGAGGGGTGAGGCTTTTACAATTTATGATAGGGGTTCAGGTATATGCAATATGCAGTGTTTCCATTGATAAGGTTCTAGGGAGTGCCCAGTCATCCAGTGTAGGGATGCATGAGGCAGTTGCTTATTGAATTATATACAAAGAAGAGGAAAAAGGTCCATACCAGACTTATCCCCTTTTTTTTTCTATTTTTCCCTCTCCCCTTCTCTATAAGGCACAAGGTTCTAGTCTTTTATAGAATTGAGATATAGGTTAACAGTTCTTACCAAATTACCAGTATTAACAGTTGAATCTCGTAACTATCAGGTTATCTGCCTCTGTGTACAGACAGAGAAAGCAAGCTCTTTCATTTAACAGGTGTTGCTTTGCAACAAAAGACAAAGAGGAAAAGCAAATTCTAAGCCAAAGCTCTGTTATGTAAAAAATGCAACATTTCTGTTAACAAGATTCAAAAATAGTATACAGTCCTCCTATGTAACAGCAAGTGAAATAGTTATTTTTTGCTACAAGGAGGAAGGAGATCTATGACATATTAACCTCTCTTCTCTTTTAACAATTTACTACCACTTTTTCCACTCTGTATGGTGCGAATGTTAATAAGAGGGAAGCTAATTTAAGCAGTCCCCGTAAGTTTAAATTCTTTATAGGACACAAGGTTCTAGCCTTTTATAGAATTAGAGTATAAGTTAACATTTCTTGCTAAGTTGTCAATTTTAGCAGTTAATTAACTTAACTATCAGATTACCTGCCTCTACGCATAGACAGGGAGAGTAAGCACTTTAATTTAACAGGTGTTGCTAAGAAGAAAAAGAAATTCTAAACCAAGGCTCAGTTATGTGTGATGTGCAACATTTCTGTTAATAAGATTCAAAATTGTATACTATCCTCCTGTGTAACAGCAAGTGAAACAATTATTTTTTGCTACAAGGAGGGTAAAAATCAATAAGATATTCACCTCTCTTTTCCCTTCCTTCTCTTCCCTTTCTCTATATAGTTACAGAGTGGATTGACAAGTCTTATTAAGTTTCCAGTAAAGGAAGTCACAATTTCAGCTTAAAAAGGAAAAGAAAAGAGAAAGAGAAAAAAATTTGCTACCACTTTTTCCTCTCTGTTTGGTGCAAGTATTGGTAAGGGGGAAGCTACAATAGGCAATCCCCATGGGTTAATGATTAAGCCCAGTTAGGCCATTTTCCTCAGTTTAATTTGCTTACTGTCTATCACCAATCAGAAGGAGAGGAATATTATAACACCTTAAGAATAGCGTTAACCCTTCTAACACACGGAAGGTAGGCTTTTTTCTATTTTTTCCTTCTCCTCTTTCCTCTCTTTCCCCTTCTTTCCTTCCCTATAACATAGGCAAAGTTAATGCATACATGTCAGGATTATGAAGATCGGAGCCCAGTTAAACATACACAAATAATTTAGACAGATTTAAGTGGTTTGGACCAAGTCCAGATAGCAATATTGAACAAGTCCAGTATCTTGACACTTTGCAAGGTAAAGTTATATCTTTAGATTGGGCCTTATCCTATTTTGCCCAGATGGACCTTGGTACAAAGTGGCCGTTTAGCCCCCTTACTTTTTCCTTCTCTTCTCCCCGGGTCAGCTCTTACCCCCTGTCTTTCTGAATATGATGGTGTCAAAGGGGAGGAGGGGGACATAGATTTTAATTTCAATTTGCCGGTTACTGTAACGTTACCCGCTGCTGTCTTCCGGATGCCTCTATGAGAAGTGAAGAGCCTTTCTCCAGTACAGCCCCCCTCGCACAGCACCGGTGGGAGGGGGGGCACTTGATCAATATTGCCAGAAATGAGGGATAACACCCAATCAAGCCAGAGCTGAGAGGGAAGGGTAGTAGGAGAAACAGGAGAAGTGGACCGAGCGCTACACCCAGGGCCTTAAGCTTACTAACTATATAGCCTCCTAGTAGGCTAACAATATAAAAGTTAAAATGGGGAGAGAGTAAGCGCTAAAAAGCTTAAAAGGCTAGTAAAAAGTACATTTTAATACATATAAAAATTTACAAATGGCAATCAGACGCATGGATCCATGTCTGACTTAACAAAAAAATATATAATAAACAAATCTAAAAGTATCTAAAAATATCCAATGGAGTATAGCATGTGAAGCTGACTTAGTGAGCCAGTGATGAGGAGTTAGAAGGACATGTACATTCAATAATATAAACAACCTAAGTGAGTGATTGAGTGCACACACTAGCTGTCAACAAAGAAAAATAGCATTCACAAAAAATAGTGTTCACAAAAATTGGTGTACATAAAAAATGTTCAAATGTTCAACCGGTTATATGTAAGTGAATCCAGTAGTGTTTCCTCCAAAGTGACGTGTAGAAATATAACGTGAAGTCAATAATAGTAGAATGTAAACGTTGAGTGGGTCAAATTATTGTGGTTCAGCTTCTAAATTAAAAAATTGTAAATCCGTGAGGTGTATAAAAATAAAAATAAAAATAACTTGTGAAAAAATCCACGTGGAAAACTTGAATTCAAATGATAAACAAAGGTCAAAAATCAAAAGACAAAAATAAAAAGACAAAATTATCAAAAGACAAAAATAGAAAATCAGTGATAATATTAAAAAGCACTAAAGATCTAGTGAAAACAAATCCTTAATTCAGATGTTAAAAATCCTTGGTAAGATCCATAACAAACAGATACATTGATAAAATACCTAAAAGGGAACAAAAGAGAAACAAATAGTGCAACACTGTATATGATATATAATATAGGTAATTAAAACCAAGCTCACCAGTATGCCAACACGTTTCGGCCTAGACTAGGCCTTTCTCAAGACTATACTGTATCAGAAAATCTGGGAGCTTTAAGTAGGGTCAGTGTTGAAATGATTGGTGCTGTTTTGGCGCCATTTTTAGAGGCACCTCCCTTTCCTGTTTCACCGAATTGCATCTCTGGGATATTTGCTATGTTATGTTTCCTGTTTCACCCATTGCATCTCTGGGATATTTCCTGTTATGTTTATGTTTTCCCATCTTAAAGGTCAATTGGTTCCTATTATTGCCACAAATTCTAGTATAAATCTAGATTTTCCTATTTATTAGTTTTTTATTTTCATTATTAGGTAATAGTAGCGTTTTGTCAATGTTGTTATTATTATATTCTGTGTTAACTCCGTTAGTTTTCTGGGCGGGTTTCCCCTTTCTTTGGGCTCAAATTGCTTATTTATTTACATGGACTTGTTCTCATTTATGAATTGCCCCTGTTGATGTCAAAAACTTAATTTCCAATGCGATCTTATTTTGAAAATTGCTATGACCGGAAGTGGCCTGGTATCACGGCATCAACTTCCGTTTTAGCTTTTGGGAGACATAGTTTATTCGATTCACCGGTCTCTATCATGTGACCGGAAGTTCTTTGGTCCACCGGTCTGCATCATATGACCGGAAGGTGCAGCATCATATTCCCCATTGACTTATGGGATATGTAGTTCCCTCACTTATTAGGACTACAGATCTTTCTCAGATGTTCGGTATTACCCGATCTTACTATGGCTCATTGTCTCTATGTGTCTATAACATATAATGTCAGAGTCAATGTGCCAATATGTAATAGAATCGGTTACTGGGAATAGTCAATTCTTTGAATAATGTATGTAATTTCTTACGATGCTGATCTGTCACTGCTTATAGTAAAACTGCTTCTAATAAAACTCGCTATGTTAATTCTAAGCATATTCTTGGATCCTAATAAAACTCACTTTCTTAATTCTAGGAACATTCTTGGATCCTAATATTGAATAGCTTTACACTTTACTTTTATTTGTTCATACTTTCGTAATGGATAGCCGTTTCACTGCTTCCTTCTAGTTCTTTTGAATATAAAGCCTATGGGTATTCTCAAGGAGCCATTGAGTCATATATGACCTTGATAAAGTATAGACCTGCAATGTTTATCTAACTTAACATTGTGAGACGTTTATTGCATCCTAATGCTGTATCTCACCGCCGATGGTGGGATGACAAACTGTAATGTCTCAAGAGGGATCAAGGGTCTTCCTATCTGTTCACAGTGAAGGTGTAAGCTCAGATCTAATTGGGAGGGTTTCATTACATTTGTATGTGTATATAAAGGACTTTAGGTGACCATTAACCAGAAATCAGCTGGTGTAAGATCAGGCGTAAATACACTCAAAGTAATGGCTTCTGTTTGACTTTGGGGCAGACGTGGGGTAGAGGATACAAGATACAAAATCTTCAAATTATGATATTTCATTTCACACAGTAAGTAGTCCTACATTGGATTGTTATGTATAGACCAGTGTATGAATACAGGGTTTTTTCTTTTCTATGATACTTTTTTAGTTCAATATGACAATTTTAAAGTTGTCATACTGAATGTGTTCAGTTTGACAAAGCTGGGTGTATTCAATACGACATTGTCGCAATTCTTTAGGTCTATTATTCCCGTGTATGGATCTGTTGCCAGGTGTTAATTACTTGACAAATGTACTTATGCTTGTATATTTACTCATTGGTGCTGATGTATCTCTGTGACCAAATTGTCCTATGCCTGATGTTATGTTTCTCTCTCTGATATGATTTTGTTCTTAATGAGCGACTAACATTTTGTAATACAGAACAAGTATTATGCCCACTCTAAATTTTTACATTTCCCTTGGTTTTTATAGGAAACGGAGAGGGTTAGTATCGATTTTCACTTCCACTCTAGTTTATAGCTTACATGTATTCGATCTCCCTTTATAAGTACATAGAATATAGTGATGAAAGCGGAGGTAAATATTTAGTTGGGATACTGTGTGGGGTAACCAACTTAGCGTCGCATGTTGGGATCCTATCTCTCTAACTTAGGTCATATCATATTTGAGCACTCGGAGATGGATGGTGGTTGTTATTTAATAGATGTTATTAAATGGAGATCAGGTGTGCAAGGTCTTCTTTCTGATTTAAACCTCTAGGGTATAGACAGTCCATCATAAATATCCATCTCGACTCATTGAATAGTAGTTTTTGCTCATGGTTTCCTCCTCTCCAGTCTTTTTTGACCTTCTGTATCCCAAAATAACTAAAATCTTTCAGATTCCCCTTGTGGGTAGTTGCAAAATGCTTGTAGAGTGGGGTATCTATTCTGCCTTTCTCTATGCATAGGATGTGTTCCCTGATCCTATCTTTGAGGGCCCTTGATGTCTGCCCTATATGCAGGAGCAGGAAACTAGATAGATCACATTTTTGTCGCGACATCTGATCAACTCTTTGATGTTTCTCGTTTCTCTGATGTGATGAGAAAGTATCAGTTTTTCGTCCGTTCTTACAAGCTTTACAGCTTGGACATGGGTAGAAGCCTTTAATGCTTGGTGATTGGTCGTGTCGTTAGTATTTCCTTTCCTAGGTATACTAGGAGCTTTCATCGTTTTCAGGTTCCTAGTTCTCCTATAAATGAATCTTGGATGTGGATTCAGCCTTTCCCCAATCACGTCATCATCTTTGAGTATCACCCAATGTTTCTTAATAATCTTTTCCAGGATGGATCTATTCTAACAGTACTCGGATATCATAGGTACGTAGATTGTTTCATCATCCCAGGTTTTTCTTGGTTTGTTTTTATAACTCAGGAGGTTCTCTCTCTTGATCTTACTGACTTCTTCGATTTTATCATCCAACGACTTATTGTCATACCCTCTTTCCAAGAAACGTTGTTTCAGTATGTCAGTCTGTGCAGTCCATTGTTCTATAGTAGAACAATTTTTCTTGACCCTCAAGAATTGGCCGTTGGGTATATTTGACTTCCAGGTGGGATGATGGCAGCTTGTGTTATGGATATAGTTGTTACAGTCAACCTCCTTGAAGAAGGTTGACGTCTCAAGCTTCCCATCTTTCACTTCAATTCTCAGGTCCAGAAAGTCCAGTTTCTCTTGGCTGTATTGGTATGTAAACTTAATATTCTTTTTGTTGTGGTTCATTACATTGATAGTATGTAACAGATCTTCCAATGTTCCACTCCAAATCAAAAAGATGTCATCTATATATCTTGAATATAGGACCAGGTCCGCGCCAGCTGGACATGAGTCCCAGAAGATGTTTTCCCATAGGCCCATGTAGAGATTGGCGTAGCTTGGCGCGAACCTGGTCCCCATTGCTGTGCCGCACAATTGCCTGTAAAACTGATTATTGTTACAGAAATAGTTGTGATTCAAGATATATTTAATACAGTCCAAAATGAATATCCTCTGTTCTTCTGGTATTTCCTCATCCTTTACTAGGAATGAGTTTACTGCTTCAATCCCTAGGTCATGTGGGATACTTGTATAAAGTGATGTAACGTCACATGTGGCCATTATATAGTTGTTCTTCCAGGTCATTGAATTTAGCAGTGACAGAATTTGTGTGGAGTCTCTGAGATGTGATGGTAATGATATTACATATTTCTGTAACATCTTATCCACGTATTCAGATAAGTTGCTTGTCAAAGATCCTATCCCAGATATAATGGGCCTTCCTGGTGGATCGTTTAAGAATTTATGGACTTTTGGTAGTTGATAAAATACGGGTGTTTTTGGGTATGGTATTCTTGTGTAATTATATTCCCTTTCACTGAGTATCCCTTCGGTTTTAGCTGTTCCGAGGAGGGCATCTAGCTCTTTCTTGAACCTAACTACTGGGTTGCTGCAGAGCTTTTGGTAGGTATTGGTGTCATTTAGAATCTTCAGACATTCGTCCTCATCCTTCACCTTGTCCATAATAACAATTCCACCTCCTTTGTCGGCTGGTTTTATAGTCAGTTTATGATTCTTTTCTAGGCTTTTGATTGCCTCCAATTGTGATCTTGTCAGATTATGCCTGATTTTATTACATTTGGATAAATTCAGGTTCCTGATGTCTTGACAGATATTCATTTTGAATGTCTCAATGTGACTCCCTTTGCTGGTTATAGGGTAGAATGAAGACTTCGCCTTCAGATCAGTATGCGTAAATCTGTTATCTATATTGCTACTTAGAGGTGTTTGATAAGTATCAATGGGAGATTTTAGGGTTAATTTCCTTGCCAGCTCCTTTGCGCTTATGAAAGTTTGAAACTTGTCCATTTTCTTAGATGGAGCAAAGCTCAGTCCATATGAGAGTACCTCTTTCTCTTTTTCTGTCAGAACTGTGGAGCTTAAGTTAAACAGTCCTTTCGTCGTTTTGACAGTATCAACACTTCCGGGGTCGCTACTCTTTGGGCTTCGTTTTATGATCTGTTCAGGCTTCTGTTTCCTTGACCTGCTGCCCCCTCTGGACCCTCTAGAGGTCTTTTTTTGTTTACGGAACAGGATTGTTCTTCCATGTCCAGGTTCTTTCTCTTTAATGTTGATTTGTTTTTCTCTTTTTCCCTTGGTGGAAGGGGGCTTTCCCCTAAAAAAACCTCGCCTGTTTCTTGGCCTTTTTCTTGTATTGTAACACTCCTATGTTGTTGTGGGGTGTTTTTTTGTTGGCCCACCTTCACATTGGGGTATTGCTGGTTGTTCCTCCATTGTGATTCTTTGGATATATTTTGGTTGTAGGGAGGGTCGTCTTTCCAACTTTGTTTTCTGTGTCCGTTATACATGTAATCATTGTGTTCTCTATGGCCTGTATGGGCATAAGGTCTTTCATCAAACCTTGAATGATTTTTCCTTTGGTCCATGAAGAATGGACTCTTTCCATAGTTGTCCCCTAGTGGAAACGGTGATCTTCTATCATCACGATAATGGTGCTGCCGTCTGTGATAATGAGTTTGTGGACGGAAGTGGCCATAGTATGGCCTGGTATTTCCAAACCTGGGTTCATGTTCCCAATTTGTTTGGTCCTGGTTTCTTCTGTTGTCATAGCGTGGTCTCCTTTCGGGGTGGTTGTAGTTGTTATAATCTCTCGGGTATTGTTGGTCCTCCCGTTGTGCATTATACACTTAGCTTCTGTTGTATGGAGAATCTCTTGTGTGAGAATAGTAGCTGTTGTTTGGCCTGACAGGGGACCGGAAGTACGGTCTTCGTCTTCCATAACTCTCATTCCCTGTTTTGGAATGGTATCCCTGTTTTTTCTTTTTTCTATAGTTCACCTCTGTCCAGTTGTCTCTTACATCTTCCGTTCTCTCTTCACTGTCTTGTTCTGTTGTGTCTTGCGGACAGTTCCCCCTTTCCTCATACAGTGGGTCGGTCTCTCGTGTGTTGTCCATATCTACCGATTTTTTGGCATCCAATTCTCTATTTAGTTTCTTCATCTTTTTCTGGATTACGTCCTCTCTCGTTTTCGTGACTCCTTTTATTAGAGTTTCTCTTCTTTCAGTTATTTCTTTAGATTCTGGTTCTGTGTTGTCCAGATTAGCTAGTAGTACCTCATCATCTTTAATCTCATCATCTAGTTTTAAAATTAGGGATGACTTAAATTCGATGATGAGTCTCATTAGTTGTCTTGAAGTTTCCAATAGGATATTCATCCATTTTTCTGCAAAATCTGGATCAGCTAACTGAAATGAACACTCTTTTCTAATAATCAAGCCTTTAGGAATGATGTCTAGTTCTAAACATTTGTTTAGAAATGAGATTTCGGCTTTATACTTAACTTCAGAAATAAGAAGTTTTTCTAAGTTCCTGAAAATAGATTGAATGTCTAATCTGTCTGGATCATTGTCATGATCATCAAACGGTGTGGTTATACTTAGGGTAATATCCCTTCTGAGTGTTGACAACAGATTAGTGTATGGGAATAAGACAGGCTATAGCCTATAATTGGGAAAATCCTGTGCAGTGCTTTGTAGAATGCTGCACTAATATCAGGGGTCTTGGTGTGTGGCTGCTCGGAACCTACTAGGAAAGACCAATCTATAAGAACAGGAGAAGTGGACCGAGCGCTACACCCAGGGCCTTAAGCTTACTGACTATATAGCCTCCTAGTAGGCTAACAATATAAAAGTTAAAATGGGGAGAGAGTAAGCGCTAAAAAGCTTAAAAGGCTAGTAAAAAGTACATTTTAATACATATAAAAATTTATAAATGGCAATCAGACGCATGGATCCATGTCTGACTTAACAAAAAAATATATAATAAACAACTCTAAAAGTATCTAAAAATATCCAATGGAGTATAGCATGTGAAGCTGACTTAGTGAGCCAGTGGTGCGGAGTTAGAAGGACATGTACATTCAATAATATAAACAACCTAAGTGAGTGATTGAGTGCACACACTAGCTGTCAACAAAGAAAAATAGCATTCACAAAAAATAGTGTTCACAAAAATTGGTGTACATAAAAAATGTTCAAATGTTCAACCGGTTATATGTTAGTGAATCCAGTAGTGTTTCCTCCAAAGTGACGTGTAGAAATATAATGTGAAGTCAATAATAGTAGAATGTAAATGTTGAGTGGGTCAAATTATTGTGGTTCAGCTTCTAAATTAAAAAATTGTAAATCCGTGAGGTGTATAAAAATAAAAATAACTTGTGAAAAAATCCACGTGGAAAACTTGAATTCAAATGATAAACAAAGGTCAAAAATCAAAAGACAAAAATAAAAAGACAAAATTATCAAAAGACAAAAATAGAAAATCAGTGATAATATTAAAAAGCACTAAAGATCTAGTGAAAACAAATCCTTAATTCAGATGTTAAAAATCCTTGGTAAGATCCATAACAAACAGATACATCAATAAAATACCTAAAAGGGAACAAAAGAGAAACAAATAGTGCAACACTGTATATGATATATAATATAGGTAATTAAAACCAAGCTCACCAGTATGCCAACACGTTTCGGCCTAGACTAGGCCTTTCTCAAGACTATACTGTATCAGAAAATCTGGGAGCTTTAAGTAGGGTCAGTGTTGAAATGATTGGTGCTGTTTTGGCGCCATTTTTAGAGGCACCTCCCTTTCCTGCTTCACCCATCGCATCTCTGGGATATTTCCTATGTTATGTTTCCTGTTTCACCCATTGCATCTCTGGGATATTTCCTGTTATGTTTATGTTTTCCCATCTTAAAGGTCAATTGGTTCCTATTATTGCCACAAATTCTAGTATAAATCTATATTTTCCTATTTATTTGTTTTTTATTTTCATTATTAGGTAATAGTAGCGTTTTGTCAATGTTGTTATTATTATATTCTGTGTTAACTCCGTTAGTTTTCTGGGCGGGTTTCCCCTTTCTTTGGGCTCAAATTGCTTATTTATTTACATGGACTGGTTCTCATTTATGAATTGCCCCTGTTGATGTCAAAAACTTAATTTCCAATGCGATCTTATTTTGAAAATTGCTATGACCGGAAGTGGCCTGGTATCGCGGCATCAATTTCCGTTTTAGCTTTTGGGAGACATAGTTTATTCGATTCACCGGTCTCTATCATGTGACCGGAAGTTCTTTGGTCCACCGGTCTGCATCATATGACCGGAAGGTGCAGCATCATATTCCCCATTGACTTATGGGATATGTAGTTCCCTCACTTATTAGGACTACAGATCTTTCTCAGATGTTCGGTATTACCCGATCTTACTATGGCTCATTGTCTCTATGTGTCTATAACATATAATATCAGAGTCAATGTGCCAATATGTAATAGAATCGGTTACTGGGAATAGTCAATTCTTTGAATAATGTATGTAATTTCTTACGATGCTGATCTGTCACTGCTTATAGTTAAACTGCTTCTAATAAAACTCGCTATGTTAATTCTAAGCACATTCTTGGATCCTAATAAAACTCACTTTCTTAATTCTAGGCACATTCTTGGATCCTAATATTGAATAGCTTTACAATTTACTTTTATTTGTTCATACTTTTGTAATGGATAGCCGTTTCACTGCTTCCTTCTAGTTCTTTTAAATATAAAGCCTATGGGTATTCTCAAGGAGCCATTGAGTCATATATGACCTTGATAAAGTATAGACCTGCAATGTTTATCTAACTTAACATTGTGAGACGTTTATTGCATCCTAATGCTGTATCTCACCGCCGATGGTGGGATGACAAACTGTAATGTCTCAAGAGGGATCAAGGATCTTCCTATCTGTTCACAGTGAAGGTGTAAGCTCAGATCTAATTGGGAGGGTTTCATTACATTTGTATGTGTATATAAAGGACTTTAGGTGACCATTAACCAGAAATCAGCTGGTGTAAGATCAGGCGTAAATACACTCAAAGTGATGGCTTCTGTTTGACTTTGGGGCAGACGTGGGGTAGAGGATACAAGATACAAAATCTTCAAATTATGATATTTAATTTCACACAGTAAGTAGTCCTACATTGGATTGTTATGTATAGACCAGTGTATGAATACAGGGTTTTTTTCTTTTCTATGATACTTTTTTAGTTCAATATGACAATTTTAAAGTTGTCATACTGAATGTGTTCAGTTTAAAAAAGCTGGGTGTATTCAATACGACATTGTCGCAATTCTTTAGGTCTATTATTCCCGTGTATGGATCTGTTGCCAGGTGTTAATTACTTGACAAATGTACTTATGCTTGTATATTTACTCATTGGTGCTGATGTATCTCTGTGACCAAATTGTCCTATGCCTGATGTTATGTTTCTCTCTCTGATATGATTTTGTTCTTAATGAGCGACTAACATTTTGTAATACAGAACAAGTATTATGCCCACTCTAAATTTTTACATTTCCCTTGGTTTTTATAGGAAACGGAGAGGGTTAGTATTTTCGATTTTCACTTCCACTCTAGTTTATAGCTTACATGTATTCGATCTCCCTTTATAAGTACATAGAAAATAGTGATGAAAGCGGAGGTAAATATTTAGTTGGGATACTGTGTGGGGTAACCAACTTAGCGTCGCATGTTGGGATCCTATCTCTCTAACTTAGGTCATATCATATTTGAGCACTCGGAGATGGATGGTGGTTGTTATTTAATAGATGTTATTAATTGGAGATCAGGTGTGCAAGGTCTTCTTTCTGATTTAAACCTCTAGGGTATAGACAGTCCATCATAAATATCCATCTCGACTCATTGAATAGTAGTTTTTGCTCATGGTTTCCTCCTCTCCAGTCTTTTTTGACCTTCTGTATCCCAAAATAACTAAAATCTTTCAGATTCCCCTTGTGGGTAGTTGCAAAATGCTTGTAGAGTGGGGTATCTATTCTGCCTTTCTCTATGCATAGGATGTGTTCCCTTATCCTATCTTTGAGGGCCCTTGATGTCTGCCCTATATATTGTAATCCGCAGGAGCAGGAAACTAGATAGATCACATTTTTGTCGCTACATCTGATCAACTCTTTGATCCTATGTTTCTCGTTTCTCTGATGTGATGAGAAAGTATCCGTTTTCAAGAGATCTTTCCTGTCCATTTTACTCACTTT